>NW_027485575.1:0-34299 GCF_050908995.1 Andrena cerasifolii
CTCGTTTTTACTCGTTTCACTCGTTTTACTCGTTTCACTCGTTTTACTCGTTTCACTCGTTTTACTCGTTTCACTCGTTTTACTCGTTTCACTCGTTTTAACGCGTTTCACTCGTTTTACTCGTTTCACTCGTTTTACTCGTTTCACTCGTTTCACTCGTTTCACTCGTTTTACTCGTTTCACTCGTTTCACTCGTTTCACTCGTTTCACTCGTTTTACTCGTTTCACTCGTTTTACTCGTTTCACTCGTTTTACTCGATTTACTCGTTTCACTCGTTTTACTCGTTTTAATCGCTTTACTCGTTTTACTCGTTTTACTAGTTTTACTAGTTTTACTAGTTTTACTCGTTTTACTCGTTTTACTCGTTTCACCCGTTTTACTCGTTTCACTCGTTTGACTCGTTTTACTCGTTTTACTCGTTTTACTCGTTTTACTCGTTTCACTCGTTTCACTCGTTTTACTCGTTTTAATCGCTTTACTCGCTTTACTCGTTTTACTCGTTTTACTCGTTTTACTCGTTTTACTCGTTTTACTAGTTTTACTCGTTTTACGCGGTTTACTCGTTTTACTCGTTTTACGCGGTTTACTCGTTTTACTCGTTTTTACTCGTTTTACTCGTTTTACTCGTTTCACTCGTTTTACTCGTTTCACTCGTTTTACTCGTTTCACTCGTTTTACTCGTTTCACTCGTTTTACTCGTTTCACTCGTTTTACTCGTTTCACTCGTTTACTCGTTTCACTCGTTTTACTCGTTTCACTCGTTTTACTCGTTTCACTCGTTTTACTCGTTTCACTCGTTTTACTCGTTTCACTCGTTTTACTCGTTTCACTCGTTTTTACTCGTTTCACTCGTTTTACTCGTTTCACTCGTTTTACTCGTTTTAATCGCTTTACTCGTTTTACTCGTTTTACTAGTTTTACTAGTTTTACTAGTTTTACTCGTTTTACTCGTTTTACTCGTTTTACTCGTTTTACTCGTTTTACTCGTTTTACTCGTTTTACTCGTTTTACTCGTTTTACTCGTTTTACTCGTTTTACTCGTTTTACTCGTTTTACTCGTTTTACTCGTTTCACTCGTTTCACTCGTTTTACTCGTTTGACTCGTTTTACTCGTTTTACTCGTTTTACTCGTTTTAATCGCTTTACTCGTTTTACTCGCTTTACTCGTTTTACTCGTTTTACTCGTTTTACTCGTTTTAATCGCTTTACTCGTTTTACTCGTTTTACTCGTTTAACTCGTTTTACTCGTTTCACTCGTTTCACTCGTTTTACTCGTTTCACTCGTTTACTCGTTTTTACTCGTTTTACTCGTTTTACTCGTTTTACTCGTTTCACTCGTTTTACTCGTTTCACTCGTTTTACTCGTTTCACTCGTTTTACTCGTTTCACTCGTTTTACTCGTTTCACTCGTTTTACTCGTTTCACTCGTTTTACTCGTTTCACTCGTTTTACTCGTTTCACTCGTTTTACTCGTTTCACTCGTTTTACGCGTTTCACTCGTTTTACTCGTTTCACTCGTTTTACTCGTTTCACTCGTTTCACTCGTTTCACTCGTTTTACTCGTTTCACTCGTTTCACTCGTTTCACTCGTTTCACTCGTTTTACTCGTTTCACTCGTTTTACTCGTTTCACTCGTTTTACTCGATTTACTCGTTTCACTCGTTTTACTCGTTTTAATCGCTTTACTCGTTTTACTCGTTTTACTAGTTTTACTAGTTTTACTAGTTTTACTCGTTTTACTCGTTTTACTCGTTTTACTCGTTTTACTCGTTTTACTAGTTTTACTAGTTTTACTAGTTTTACTCGTTTCACTCGTTTTACTCGTTTCACTCGTTTCACTCGTTTCACTCGTTTTACTCGTTTCACTCGTTTCACTCGTTTTACTCGTTTCACTCGTTTTACTCGTTTCACTCGTTTTACTCGTTTCACTCGTTTTACTCGATTTACTCGTTTTACTCGTTTTACTCGTTTTACTCGTTTTACTCGTTTTAATCGCTTTACTCGTTTTACTCGTTTTACTCGTTTTACTCGTTTTACTCGTTTTACTCGTTTAATCGCTTTACTCGCTTTACTCGTTTTACTAGTTTTACTCGTTTTACTAGTTTGACTAGTTTTACTAGTTTTACTCGTTTTACGCGGTTTACTCGTTTTACTCGTATTACTCGTTTTACTCGTTTTACTCGTTTTACTCGTTTTAGTCGTTTTACTCGTTTTACTCGTTTTACTCGTTTTACTCGTTTTACTCGTTTTACTCGTTTTACTCGTTTTACTCGTTTAACTCGTTTTACTCGTTTCACTCGCTTCACTCGTTTCACTCGCTTCACTCGTTTTACTCGTTTCACTCGTTTTACTCGTTTTACTCGTTTTACTCGTTTTACTCGTTTTACTCGTTTTACTCGTTTTACTCGTTTTACTCGTTTTACTCGTTTTACTCGTTTTACTCGTTTTACTCGTTTTACTCGTTTTACTCGTTTTACTAGTTTTGCTCGTTTTACTCGTTTTGCTCGTTTTACGCGGTTTACTCGTTTTACTCGTTTTACTCGTATTACTCGTTTTACTCGTTTTACGCGGTTTACTCGTTTTACTCGTTTTACTCGTTTAACTCGTTTTACTCGTTTCACTCGTTTCACTCGTTTCACTCGTTTCACTCGTTTTACTCGTTTCACTCGTTTTACTCGTTTTACTCGTTTTACTCGTTTTACTCGTTTTACTCGTATTACTCGCTTTACTCGTTTTACTCGTTTCACTCGTTTCACTCGTTTTACTCGTTTCACTCGTTTTACTCGTTTTACTCGTTTTACTCGTTTTACTCGTTTCACTCGTTTTACTCGTTTCACTCGTTTTACTCGTTTCACTCGTTTTACTCGTTTCACTCGTTTTACTCGTTTCACTCGTTTTACTCGTTTCACTCGTTTTACGCGTTTCACTCGTTTTACTCGTTTCACTCGTTTTACTCGTTTCACTCGTTTCACTCGTTTCACTCGTTTTACTCGTTTTACTCGTTTCACTCGTTTCACTCGTTTTACTCGTTTCACTCGTTTTACTCGTTTCACTCGTTTTACTCGTTTCACTCGTTTTACTCGATTTACTCGTTTTACTCGTTTTACTCGTTTTACTCGTTTTACTCGTTTTAATCGCTTTACTCGTTTTACTCGTTTTACTCGTTTTACTCGTTTTACTCGTTTTACTCGTTTTAATCGCTTTACTCGCTTTACTCGTTTTACTAGTTTTACTCGTTTTACTAGTTTGACTAGTTTTACTAGTTTTACTAGTTTTACTCGTTTTACTCGTTTTACTCGTATTACTCGTTTTACTCGTTTTACGCGGTTTACTCGTTTTACTCGTATTACTCGTTTTACTCGTTTTACTCGTTTTACTCGTTTTAGTCGTTTTACTCGTTTTACTCGTTTTACTCGTTTTACTCGTTTTACTCGTTTTACTCGTTTTACTCGTTTAACTCGTTTTACTCGTTTAACTCGTTTTACTCGTTTCACTCGCTTCACTCGTTTCACTCGCTTCACTCGTTTTACTCGTTTCACTCGTTTTACTCGTTTTACTCGTTTTACTCGTTTTACTCGTTTTACTCGTTTTACTCGTTTTACTCGTTTTACTCGTTTTACTCGTTTTACTCGTTTTACTCGTTTTACTCGTTTTACTCGTTTTACTAGTTTTGCTCGTTTTACTCGTTTTGCTCGTTTTACGCGGTTTACTCGTTTTACTCGTTTTACTCGTATTACTCGTTTTACTCGTTTTACGCGGTTTACTCGTTTTACTCGTTTTACTCGTTTAACTCGTTTTACTCGTTTCACTCGTTTCACTCGTTTCACTCGTTTCACTCGTTTTACTCGTTTCACTCGTTTTACTCGTTTTACTCGTTTTACTCGTTTTACTCGTTTTACTCGTATTACTCGTTTTACTCGTTTTACTAGTTTTACTAGTTTTACTAGTTTTACTCGTTTTACTCGTTTTACTCGTTTTACTCGTTTTACTCGTTTTACTCGTTTTACTCGTTTTACTCGTTTTACTCGTTTCACTCGTTTTACTCGTTTCACTCGTTTTACTCGTTTCACTCGTTTTACTCGTTTCACTCGTTTTACTCGTTTCACTCGTTTTACTCGTTTCACTCGTTTTACTCGTTTCACTCGTTTTACTCGTTTCACTCGTTTTACTCGTTTCACTCGTTTTACTCGTTTCACTCGTTTTACTCGTTTCACTCGTTTTACTCGTTTCACTCGTTTTACTCGTTTCACACGTTTTACTCGTTTTAATCGCTTTACTCGTTTTACTCGTTTTACTAGTTTTACTAGTTTTACTAGTTTTACTCGTTTTACTCGTTTTACTCGTTTTACTCGTTTTACTCGTTTTACTCGTTTTACTCGTTTTACTCGTTTTACTCGTTTTACTCGTTTTACTCGTTTTACTCGTTTTACTCGTTTTACTCGTTTCACTCGTTTCACTCGTTTTACTCGTTTCACTCGTTTTACTCGTTTTACTCGTTTTACTCGTTTTAATCGCTTTACTCGTTTTAATCGCTTTACTCGTTTTACTCGCTTTACCCGTTTTACTCGTTTTACTCGTTTTACTCGTTTTAATCGCTTTACTCGTTTTAATCGCTTTACTCGTTTAACTCGTTTTACTCGTTTCACTCGTTTCACTCGTTTTACTCGTTTCACTCGTTTTACTCGTTTTACTCGTTTTACTCGTTTTACTCGTTTCACTCGTTTTACTCGTTTCACTCGTTTTACTCGTTTCACTCGTTTTACTCGTTTCACTCGTTTTACTCGTTTCACTCGTTTTACTCGTTTCACTCGTTTTACGCGTTTCACTCGTTTTACTCGTTTCACTCGTTTTACTCGTTTCACTCGTTTCACTCGTTTTACTCGTTTCACTCGTTTTACTCGTTTCACTCGTTTTACTCGTTTCACTCGTTTTACTCGATTTACTCGTTTTACTCGTTTTACTCGTTTTACTCGTTTTACTCGTTTTAATCGCTTTACTCGTTTTACTCGTTTTACTCGTTTTACTCGTTTTACTCGTTTTAATCGCTTTACTCGCTTTACTCGTTTTACTAGTTTTACTCGTTTTACTAGTTTTACTAGTTTTACTAGTTTTACTCGTTTTACTCGTTTTACTCGTATTACTCGTTTTACTCGTTTTACGCGGTTTACTCGTTTTACTCGTATTACTCGTTTTACTCGTTTTACTCGTTTTACTCGTTTTAGTCGTTTTACTCGTTTTACTCGTTTTACTCGTTTTACTCGTTTTACTCGTTTTACTCGTTTTACTCGTTTTACTCGTTTTACTCGTTTAACTCGTTTTACTCGTTTCACTCGCTTCACTCGTTTTACTCGTTTCACTCGTTTTACTCGTTTTACTCGTTTTACTCGTTTTACTCGTTTTACTCGTTTTACTCGTTTTACTCGTTTTACTCGTTTTACTCGTTTTACTCGTTTTACTCGTTTTACTCGTTTTACTCGTTTTACTCGTTTTACTCGTTTTACTCGTTTTACTCGTTTTACTCGTTTTACTCGTTTTACTCGTTTTACTAGTTTTGCTCGTTTTACTCGTTTTGCTCGTTTTACGCGGTTTACTCGTTTTACTCGTTTCACTCGTTTCACTCGTTTTACTCGTTTTACTCGTTTTACTCGTTTTAATCGCTTTACTCGTTTTAATCGCTTTACTCGTTTTACTCGTTTTACTCGTTTTACTCGTTTTACTCGTTTTACTCGTTTTACTCGTTTTACTCGTTTTAATCGCTTTACTCGTTTTAATCGCTTTACTCGTTTTACTCGTTTTACTCGTTTTACGCGTTTTACTCGTTTTACTCGTATTACTCGTTTTACTCGTTTTACTCGTTTTACTCGTTTTACTCGTTTTACTCGTTTTACTCGTTTTACTCGTTTTACTCGTTTTACTCGTTTTACTCGTTTTACTCGTTTTACCCGTTTCACTCGTTTTACTCGTTTCACTCGTTTTACTCGTTTCACTCGTTTTACTCGTTTCACTCGTTTTACTCGTTTCACTCGTTTTACTCGTTTCACTCGTTTTACTCGTTTCACTCGTTTTACTCGTTTCACTCGTTTTACTCGTTTCACTCGTTTTACTCGTTTCACTCGTTTTACTCGTTTCACTCGTTTTACTCGTTTTACTCGTTTTACTCGTTTTACTCGTTTTACTCGTTTTACTCGTTTTAATCGCTTTACTCGTTTTACTCGTTTTACTCGTTTTACTCGTTTTACTCGTTTTACTCGTTTTACTCGTTTTACTCGTATTACTCGTTTTACTCGTTTTACGCGGTTTACTCGTTTTACTCGTATTACTCGTTTTACTCGTTTTACTCGTTTTACTCGTTTTACTCGTTTTACTCGTTTTACTCGTTTTACTCGTTTCACTCGTTTTACTCGTTTCACTCGTTTTACTCGTTTTACTCGTTTTACTCGTTTTACTCGTTTTACTCGTTTTACTCGTTTTACCCGTTTCACTCGTTTTACTCGTTTCACTCGTTTTACTCGTTTCACTCGTTTTACTCGTTTCACTCGTTTTACTCGTTTCACTCGTTTTACTCGTTTTACTCGTTTTACTCGTTTCACTCGTCTTACTCGTTTCACTCGTTTTACTCGTTTCACTCGTTTTACTCGTTTCACTCGTTTTACTCGTTTCACTCGTTTTACTCGTTTCACTCGTTTTACTCGTTTCACTCGTTTTACTCGTTTTACTCGTTTCACTCGTTTTACTCGTTTTACTCGTTTCACTCGTTTTACTCGTTTTACTCGTTTTACTCGTTTTAATCGCTTTACTCGTTTTACTCGTTTTACTCGTTTTACTCGTTTTACTCGTTTTAATCGCTTTACTCGCTTTACTCGTTTTACTCGTTTTACTCGTTTTACTCGTTTTACTAGTTTTACTAGTTTTACTAGTTTTACTAGTTTTACTAGTTTTACTCGTTTTACTCGTATTACTCGTTTTACGCGGTTTACTCGTTTTACTCGTATTACTCGTTTTACTCGTTTTACTCGTTTTACTCGTTTTACTCGTTTCACTCGTTTTACTCGTTTCACTCGTTTTACTCGTTTTACTCGTTTCACTCGTTTTACTCGTTTCACTCGTTTTACTCGTTTCACTCGTTTTACTCGTTTCACTCGTTTTACTCGTTTCACTCGTTTTACTCGTTTCACTCGTTTTACTCGTTTCACTCGTTTTACTCGTTTCACTCGTTTTACTCGTTTCACTCGTTTTACTCGTTTCACTCGTTTTACTCGTTTCACTCGTTTTACTCGTTTCACTCGTTTTACTCGTTTCACTCGTTTTACTCGTTTCACTCGTTTTACTCGTTTCACTCGTTTTACTCGTTTCACTCGTTTTACTCGTTTTACTTGTTTTACTCGTTTTAATCCCTTTACTCGTTTTACTCGTTTTACTCGTATTACTCGTTTTACTCGTTTTACGCGTTTTACTCGTTTTACTCGTATTACTCGTTTTACTCGTTTTACTCGTTTTACTCGTTTTACTCGTTTTACTCGTTTTACTCGTTTTACTCGTTTTACTCGTTTTACTCGTTTTACTCGTTTTACTCGTTTTAATCGCTTTACTCGTTTTAATCGCTTTACTCGTTTTACTCGTTTTACTCGTTTTACTCGTTTTACGCGTTTTACTCGTTTTACTCGTATTACTCGTTTTACTCGTTTTACTCGTTTTACTCGTTTTACTCGTTTTACTCGTTTTACTCGTTTTACTCGTTTTACTCGTTTTACTCGTTTTACCCGTTTCACTCGTTTTACTCGTTTCACTCGTTTTACTCGTTTCACTCGTTTTACTCGTTTCACTCGTTTTACTCGTTTCACTCGTTTTACTCGTTTCACTCGTTTTACTCGTTTCACTCGTTTTACTCGTTTTACTCGTTTTACTCGTTTCACTCGTTTTACTCGTTTCACTCGTTTTACTCGTTTCACTCGTTTTACTCGTTTTACTCGTTTTACTCGTTTTACTCGTTTTACTCGTTTTACTCGTTTTAATCGCTTTACTCGTTTTACTCGTTTTACTCGTTTTACTCGTTTTACTCGTTTTACTCGTTTTACTCGTATTACTCGTTTTACTCGTTTTACTCGTATTACTCGTTTTACTCGTTTTACGCGGTTTACTCGTTTTACTCGTATTACTCGTTTTACTCGTTTTACTCGTTTTACTCGTTTTACTCGTTTTACTCGTTTTACTCGTTTTACTCGTTTCACTCGTTTTACTCGTTTTACTCGTTTCACTCGTTTTACTCGTTTCACTCGTTTTACTCGTTTTACGCGGTTTACTCGTTTTACTCGTATTACTCGTTTTACTCGTTTTACTCGTTTTACTCGTTTTACTCGTTTTACTCGTTTTACTCGTTTTACTCGTTTTAATCGCTTTACTCGTTTTACTCGTATTACTCGTTTTACTCGTTTCACTCGTTTTACTCGTTTTACTCGTTTTACTCGTTTTACTCGTTTTACTCGTTTTACTCGTTTTACTCGTTTTACTCGTTTTACTCGTTTCACTCGTTTTACTCGTTTTACTCGTTTCACTCGTTTCACTCGTTTTACTCGTTTCACTCGTTTTACTCGTTTTACTCGTTTTACTCGTTTTACTCGTTTTACTCGTTTTAATCCCTTTACTCGTTTTACTCGATTTACTCGTTTTACTCGTTTTACTCGTTTCACTCGTTTTAATCGCTTTACTCGTTTTACTCGTTTTACTAGTTTCACTCGTTTTACTCGTTTTACTCGTTTCACTCGTTTTACTCGTTTTACTCGTTTTACTCGTTTTACTCGTTTTACTCGTTTTAATCGCTTTACTCGTTTTACTCGTTTTACTCGTTTTACTCGTTTTAATCGCTTTACTCGCTTTACTCGTTTTACTCGTTTTACTCATTTTACTCGTTTTACTCGTTTTACTCGTTTTACTCGTTTCACTCGTTTTACTCGTTTCACTCGTTTTACTCGTTTCACTCGTTTTACTCGTTTTACTCGTTTTACTCGTTTCACTCGTTTTACTCGTTTTACTCGCTTTACTCGTTTTAATCGCTTTACTCATTTTACTCGTTTTACTCGTTTTACTCGTTTTAATCGCTTTACTCGTTTTACTCGTTTTACTCGTTTTACTCGTTTTAATCGCTTTACTCGCTTTACTCGCTTTACTAGTTTTACTCGTTTTACTAGTTTTACTAGTTTTACTAGTTTTACTAGTTTTACTCGTTTTACTCGTTTTACTCGTTTCACTCGTTTTACTCGTTTTACTCGTTTTACTCGTTTTACTCGTTTTACTCGTTTTACTCGTTTTACTCGTTTTACTCGTTTCACTCGTTTTACTCGTTTTACTCGTTTCACTCGTTTCACTCGTTTTACTCGTTTCACTCGTTTTACTCGTTTTACTCGTTTTACTCGTATTACTCGTTTTACTCGTTTTACTCGTTTTACTCGTTTTACTCGTTTCACTCGTTTTACTCGTTTCACTCGTTTTACTCGTTTCACTCGTTTTACTCGTTTCACTCGTTTTACTCGTTTCACTCGTTTTACTCGTTTTAATCGCTTTACTCGTTTTACTCGTTTTACTCGTTTTACTCGTTTTACTCGTTTTACTCGTTTTACTCGTTTTACTCGTTTTAATCCCTTTACTCGTTTTACTCGATTTACTCGTTTTACTCGTTTTACTCGTTTCACTCGTTTTAATCGCTTTACTCGTTTTACTCGTTTTACTAGTTTTACTCGTTTTACTAGTTTTACTAGTTTTACTAGTTTTACTAGTTTTACTCGTTTTACTCGTTTTACTCGTTTTACTCGTATTACTCGTTTTACTCGTATTACTCGTTTTACTCGTTTTACTCGTATTACTCGTTTTACTCGTTTTACTCGTTTTACTCGTTTTACTCGTTTCACTCGTTTTACTCGTTTCACTCGTTTTACTCGTTTCACTCGTTTTACTCGTTTCACTCGTTTTACTCGTTTTAATCGCTTTACTCGTTTTACTCGTTTTACTCGTTTTACTCGTTTTACTCGTTTTACTCGTTTTAATCGCTTTACTCGCTTTACTCGTTTTACCCGTTTTACTCGTTTTACTCGTTTTACTAGTTTTACTAGTTTTACTAGTTTTACTAGTTTTACTCGTTTTACTCGTTTTACTCGTATTACTCGTTTTACGCGGTTTACTCGTTTTACTCGTATTACTCGTTTTACTCGTTTTACTCGTTTTACTCGTTTTACTCGTTTCACTCGTTTTCCTCGTTTCACTCGTTTTACTCGTTTCACTCGTTTTACTCGTTTCACTCGTTTTACTCGTTTCACTCGTTTTACTCGTTTCACTCGTTTTACTCGTTTTACTCGTATTACTCGTTTTACTCGTTTTACTCGTTTTACTCGTATTACTCGTTTTACTCGTTTTACTCGTATTACTCGTTTTACTCGTTTTACTCGTTTTACTCGTTTTACTCGTTTCACTCGTTTTACTCGTTTCACTCGTTTTACTCGTTTCACTCGTTTTACTCGTTTCACTCGTTTTACTCGTTTCACTCGTTTTACTCGTTTCACTCGTTTTACTCGTTTCACTCGTTTTACTCGTTTCACTCGTTTTACTCGTTTCACTCGTTTTACTCGTTTCACTCGTTTTACTCGTTTTACTCGTTTTACTCGTTTTAATCCCTTTACTCGTTTTACTCGTTTTACTCGTATTACTCGTTTTACTCGTTTTACGCGTTTTACTCGTTTTACTCGTATTACTCGTTTTACTCGTTTTACTCGTTTTACTCGTTTTACTCGTTTTACTCGTTTTACTCGTTTTACTCGTTTCACTCGTTTTACTCGTTTTACTCGTTTTACTCGTTTTAATCCCTTTACTCGTTTTACTCGTTTTACTCGTATTACTCGTTTTACTCGTTTTACGCGTTTTACTCGTTTTACTCGTATTACTCGTTTTACTCGTTTTACTCGTTTTACTCGTTTTACTCGTTTTACTCGTTTTACTCGTTTTACTCGTTTTACTCGTTTTACTCGTTTTACTCGTTTTACTCGTTTTAATCGCTTTACTCGTTTTAATCGCTTTACTCGTTTTACTCGTTTTACTCGTTTTACTCGTTTTACGCGTTTTACTCGTTTTACTCGTATTACTCGTTTTACTCGTTTTACTCGTTTTACTCGTTTTACTCGTTTTACTCGTTTTACTCGTTTTACCCGTTTCACTCGTTTTACTCGTTTCACTCGTTTTACTCGTTTCACTCGTTTTACTCGTTTCACTCGTTTTACTCGTTTCACTCGTTTTACTCGTTTCACTCGTTTTACTCGTTTCACTCGTTTTACTCGTTTCACTCGTTTTACTCGTTTTACTCGTTTTACTCGTTTCACTCGTTTTACTCGTTTCACTCGTTTTACTCGTTTCACTCGTTTTACTCGTTTTACTCGTTTTACTCGTTTTACTCGTTTTACTCGTTTTACTCGTTTTACTCGTTTTACTCGTTTTAATCGCTTTACTCGTTTTACTCGTTTTACTCGTTTTACTCGTTTTACTCGTTTTACTCGTTTTACTCGTATTACTCGTTTTACTCGTTTTACGCGGTTTACTCGTTTTACTCGTATTACTCGTTTTACTCGTTTTACTCGTTTTACTCGTTTTACTCGTTTTACTCGTTTTACTCGTTTTACTCGTTTCACTCGTTTTACTCGTTTTACTCGTTTTACTCGTTTCACTCGTTTTACTCGTTTCACTCGTTTTACTCGTTTTACGCGGTTTACTCGTTTTACTCGTATTACTCGTTTTACTCGTTTTACTCGTTTTACTCGTTTTACTCGTTTTACTCGTTTTACTCGTTTTAATCGCTTTACTCGTTTTACTCGTTTTACTCGTTTTACTCGTTTTACTCGTTTTACTCGTTTTACTCGTTTTACTCGTTTCACTCGTTTTACTCGTTTTACTCGTTTCACTCGTTTCACTCGTTTTACTCGTTTCACTCGTTTTACTCGTTTTACTCGTTTTACTCGTTTTACTCGTTTTAATCCCTTTACTCGTTTTACTCGATTTACTCGTTTTACTCGTTTTACTCGTTTCACTCGTTTTAATCGCTTTACTCGTTTTACTCGTTTTACTAGTTTCACTCGTTTTACTCGTTTTACTCGTTTCACTCGTTTTACTCGTTTTACTCGTTTTACTCGTTTTACTCGTTTTACTCGTTTTAATCGCTTTACTCGTTTTACTCGTTTTACTCGTTTTACTCGTTTTACTCGTTTTAATCGCTTTACTCGCTTTACTCGTTTTACTCGTTTTACTCATTTTACTCGTTTTACTCGTTTTACTCGTTTTACTCGTTTCACTCGTTTTACTCGTTTCACTCGTTTTACTCGTTTCACTCGTTTTACTCGTTTTACTCGTTTTACTCGTTTCACTCGTTTTACTCGTTTTACTCGCTTTACTCGTTTTAATCGCTTTACTCATTTTACTCGTTTTACTCGTTTTACTCGTTTTAATCGCTTTACTCGTTTTACTCGTTTTACTCGTTTTACTCGTTTTACTCGTTTTAATCGCTTTACTCGCTTTACTCGCTTTACTAGTTTTACTCGTTTTACTAGTTTTACTAGTTTTACTCGTTTTACTCGTTTTACTCGTATTACTCGTTTTACGCGGTTTACTCGTTTTACTCGTATTACTCGTTTTACTCGTTTTACTCGTTTTACTCGTTTTACTCGTTTTACTCGTTTCACTCGTTTTACTCGTTTCACTCGTTTTACTCGTTTCACTCGTTTTACTCGTTTTACTCGTATTACTCGTTTTACTCGTTTTACTCGTTTTACTCGTATTACTCGTTTTACTCGTTTTACTCGTATTACTCGTTTTACTCGTTTTACTCGTTTTACTCGTTTTACTGGTTTTACGCGTTTTACTCGTTTTACTCGTATTACTCGTTTGACTCGTTTTACTCGTTTTACTTGTTTTACTCGTTTTACTCGTTTTACTCGTTTTACTCGTTTTACTGGTTTTACTCGTTTTACTCGTTTTACTCGTTTTACTCGTTTTACTAGTTTTACTCGTTTTACTAGTTTTACTAGTTTTACTAGTTTTACTAGTTTTACTCGTTTTACTCGTTTTACTCGTTTTACTCGTTTTAATCGCTTTACTCGTTTTACTCGTTTTACTCGTTTTACTCGTTTTACTCGTTTTACTCGTTTTAATCGCTTTACTCGTTTTAATCGCTTTACTCGTTTTACTCGTTTTACTCGTTTTACTCGTTTTAATCGCTTTACTCGTTTTACTCGTTTTACTCGTTTTACTCGTTTTACTCGTTTTACTCGTTTTACTCGTTTTACTCGTTTTACTCGTTTTACTCGTTTTAATCGCTTTACTCGTTTTAATCGCTTTACTCGTTTTACTCGTTTTACTCGTTTTACTCGTTTTAATCGCTTTACTCGTTTTACTCGTTTTACTCGTTTTACTCGTTTTACTCGTTTTACTCGTTTTACTCGTATTACTCGTTTTACTCGTTTTACGCGGTTTACTCGTTTTACTCGTATTACTCGTTTTACTCGTTTTACTCGTTTTACTCGTTTTACTCGTTTTACTCGTTTTACTCGTTTCACTCGTTTTACTCGTTTTACTCGTTTTACTCGTTTCACTCGTTTTACTCGTTTCACTCGTTTTACTCGTTTCACTCGTTTTACTCGTTTTACGCGGTTTACTCGTTTTACTCGTTTTACTCGTTTTACTCGTTTTACTCGTTTTACTCGTTTTACTCGTTTTACTCGTTTTACTCGTTTTACTCGTTTTACTAGTTTTACTCGTTTTACTCGTTTTACTCGTTTTACTCGTATTACTCGTTTTACTCGTTTTACTCGTTTTACTCGTTTTACTCGTTTCACTCGTTTTACTCGTTTCACTCGTTTTACTCGTTTCACTCGTTTTACTCGTTTCACTCGTTTTACTCGTTTCACTCGTTTTACCCGTTTCACTCGTTTTACTCGTTTCACTCGTCTTACTCGTTTCACTCGTTTTACTCGTTTCACTCGTTTTACTCGTTTCACTCGTTTTACTCGTTTCACTCGTTTTACTCGTTTCACTCGTTTTACTCGTTTCACTCGTTTCACTCGTTTTACTCGTTTCACTCGTTTCACTCGTTTTACTCGTTTCACTCGTTTTACTCGTTTTACTCGTTTTACTCGTTTTACTCGTTTTACTCGTTTTACTCGTTTTACTCGTTTTAATCCCTTTACTCGTTTTACTCGATTTACTCGTTTTACTCGTTTTACTCGTTTCACTCGTTTTAATCGCTTTACTCGTTTTACTCGTTTTACTAGTTTTACTCGTTTTACTAGTTTTACTAGTTTTACTAGTTTTACTAGTTTTACTCGTTTTACTCGTTTTACTCGTTTTACTCGTATTACTCGTTTTACTCGTATTACTCGTTTTACTCGTTTTACTCGTATTACTCGTTTTACTCGTTTTACTCGTTTTACTCGTTTTACTCGTTTCACTCGTTTTACTCGTTTCACTCGTTTTACTCGTTTCACTCGTTTTACTCGTTTCACTCGTTTTACTCGTTTTAATCGCTTTACTCGTTTTACTCGTTTTACTCGTTTTACTCGTTTTACTCGTTTTAATCGCTTTACTCGCTTTACTCGTTTTACCCGTTTTACTAGTTTTACTCGTTTTACTAGTTTTACTAGTTTTACTAGTTTTACTAGTTTTACTCGTTTTACTCGTTTTACTCGTATTACTCGTTTTACGCGGTTTACTCGTTTTACTCGTATTACTCGTTTTACTCGTTTTACTCGTTTTACTCGTTTTACTCGTTTTACTCGTTTCACTCGTTTTCCTCGTTTCACTCGTTTTACTCGTTTCACTCGTTTTACTCGTTTCACTCGTTTTACTCGTTTCACTCGTTTTACTCGTTTCACTCGTTTTACTCGTTTCACTCGTTTTACTCGTTTTACTCGTATTACTCGTTTTACTCGTTTTACTCGTTTTACTCGTATTACTCGTTTTACTCGTTTTACTCGTATTACTCGTTTCACTCGTTTTACTCGTTTCACTCGTTTTACTCGTTTCACTCGTTTTACTCGTTTCACTCGTTTTACTCGTTTCACTCGTTTTACTCGTTTCACTCGTTTTACTCGTTTCACTCGTTTTACTCGTTTCACTCGTTTTACTCGTTTCACTCGTTTTACTCGTTTCACTCGTTTTACTCGTTTCACTCGTTTTACTCGTTTTACTCGTTTTACTCGTTTTAATCCCTTTACTCGTTTTACTCGTTTTACTCGTATTACTCGTTTTACTCGTTTTACGCGTTTTACTCGTTTTACTCGTATTACTCGTTTTACTCGTTTTACTCGTTTTACTCGTTTTACTCGTTTTACTCGTTTTACTCGTTTTACTCGTTTCACTCGTTTTACTCGTTTTACTCGTTTTACTCGTTTTAATCCCTTTACTCGTTTTACTCGTTTTACTCGTATTACTCGTTTTACTCGTTTTACGCGTTTTACTCGTTTTACTCGTATTACTCGTTTTACTCGTTTTACTCGTTTTACTCGTTTTACTCGTTTTACTCGTTTTACTCGTTTTACTCGTTTTACTCGTTTTACTCGTTTTACTCGTTTTACTCGTTTTAATCGCTTTACTCGTTTTAATCGCTTTACTCGTTTTACTCGTTTCACTCGTTTTACTCGTTTCACTCGTTTTACTCGTTTTACTCGTTTTACTCGTTTCACTCGTTTTACTCGTTTCACTCGTTTTACTCGTTTCACTCGTTTTACTCGTTTTACTCGTTTTACTCGTTTTACTCGTTTTACTCGTTTTACTCGTTTTACTCGTTTTACTCGTTTTAATCGCTTTACTCGTTTTACTCGTTTTACTCGTTTTACTCGTTTTACTCGTTTTACTCGTTTTACTCGTATTACTCGTTTTACTCGTTTTACGCGGTTTACTCGTTTTACTCGTATTACTCGTTTTACTCGTTTTACTCGTTTTACTCGTTTTACTCGTTTTACTCGTTTTACTCGTTTTACTCGTTTCACTCGTTTTACTCGTTTTACTCGTTTTACTCGTTTCACTCGTTTTACTCGTTTCACTCGTTTTACTCGTTTTACGCGGTTTACTCGTTTTACTCGTATTACTCGTTTTACTCGTTTTACTCGTTTTACTCGTTTTACTCGTTTTACTCGTTTTACTCGTTTTACTCGTTTTAATCGCTTTACTCGTTTTACTCGTATTACTCGTTTTACTCGTTTTACTCGTTTCACTCGTTTTACTCGTTTTACTCGTTTTACTCGTTTTACTCGTTTTACTCGTTTTACTCGTTTTACTCGTTTCACTCGTTTTACTCGTTTTACTCGTTTCACTCGTTTCACTCGTTTTACTCGTTTCACTCGTTTTACTCGTTTCACTCGTTTTACTCGTTTTACTCGTTTTACTCGTTTTACTCGTTTTACTCGTTTTAATCCCTTTACTCGTTTTACTCGATTTACTCGTTTTACTCGTTTTACTCGTTTCACTCGTTTTAATCGCTTTACTCGTTTTACTCGTTTTACTAGTTTCACTCGTTTTACTCGTTTTACTCGTTTCACTCGTTTTACTCGTTTTACTCGTTTTACTCGTTTTACTCGTTTTACTCGTTTTACTCGTTTTAATCGCTTTACTCGTTTTACTCGTTTTACTCGTTTTACTCGTTTTACTCGTTTTAATCGCTTTACTCGCTTTACTCGTTTTACTCGTTTTACTCATTTTACTCGTTTTACTCGTTTTACTCGTTTTACTCGTTTCACTCGTTTTACTCGTTTCACTCGTTTTACTCGTTTCACTCGTTTTACTCGTTTTACTCGTTTTACTCGTTTCACTCGTTTTACTCGTTTTACTCGCTTTACTCGTTTTAATCGCTTTACTCATTTTACTCGTTTTACTCGTTTTACTCGTTTTAATCGCTTTACTCGTATTACTCGTTTTACTCGTTTTACGCGGTTTACTCGTTTTACTCGTATTACTCGTTTTACTCGTTTTACTCGTTTTACTCGTTTTACTCGTTTTACTCGTTTTACTCGTTTTACTCGTTTCACTCGTTTTACTCGTTTTACTCGTTTTACTCGTTTCACTCGTTTTACTCGTTTCACTCGTTTTACTCGTTTTACGCGGTTTACTCGTTTTACTCGTATTACTCGTTTTACTCGTTTTACTCGTTTTACTCGTTTTACTCGTTTTACTCGTTTTACTCGTTTTACTCGTTTTAATCGCTTTACTCGTTTTACTCGTATTACTCGTTTTACTCGTTTTACTCGTTTCACTCGTTTTACTCGTTTTACTCGTTTTACTCGTTTTACTCGTTTTACTCGTTTTACTCGTTTTACTCGTTTCACTCGTTTTACTCGTTTTACTCGTTTCACTCGTTTCACTCGTTTTACTCGTTTCACTCGTTTTACTCGTTTTACTCGTTTTACTCGTTTTACTCGTTTTACTCGTTTTAATCCCTTTACTCGTTTTACTCGATTTACTCGTTTTACTCGTTTTACTCGTTTCACTCGTTTTAATCGCTTTACTCGTTTTACTCGTTTTACTAGTTTCACTCGTTTTACTCGTTTTACTCGTTTCACTCGTTTTACTCGTTTTACTCGTTTTACTCGTTTTACTCGTTTTACTCGTTTTAATCGCTTTACTCGTTTTACTCGTTTTACTCGTTTTACTCGTTTTACTCGTTTTAATCGCTTTACTCGCTTTACTCGTTTTACTCGTTTTACTCATTTTACTCGTTTTACTCGTTTTACTCGTTTTACTCGTTTCACTCGTTTTACTCGTTTCACTCGTTTTACTCGTTTCACTCGTTTTACTCGTTTTACTCGTTTTACTCGTTTCACTCGTTTTACTCGTTTTACTCGCTTTACTCGTTTTAATCGCTTTACTCATTTTACTCGTTTTACTCGTTTTACTCGTTTTAATCGCTTTACTCGTTTTACTCGTTTTACTCGTTTTACTCGTTTTACTCGTTTTAATCGCTTTACTCGCTTTACTCGCTTTACTAGTTTTACTCGTTTTACTAGTTTTACTAGTTTTACTCGTTTTACTCGTTTTACTCGTATTACTCGTTTTACGCGGTTTACTCGTTTTACTCGTATTACTCGTTTTACTCGTTTTACTCGTTTTACTCGTTTTACTCGTTTTACTCGTTTCACTCGTTTTACTCGTTTCACTCGTTTTACTCGTTTCACTCGTTTTACTCGTTTTACTCGTATTACTCGTTTTACTCGTTTTACTCGTTTTACTCGTATTACTCGTTTTACTCGTTTTACTCGTATTACTCGTTTTACTCGTTTTACTCGTTTTACTCGTTTTACTGGTTTTACGCGTTTTACTCGTTTTACTCGTATTACTCGTTTGACTCGTTTTACTCGTTTTACTTGTTTTACTCGTTTTACTCGTTTTACTCGTTTTACTCGTTTTACTGGTTTTACTCGTTTTACTCGTTTTACTCGTTTTACTCGTTTTACTAGTTTTACTCGTTTTACTAGTTTTACTAGTTTTACTAGTTTTACTAGTTTTACTCGTTTTACTCGTTTTACTCGTTTTACTCGTTTTAATCGCTTTACTCGTTTTACTCGTTTTACTCGTTTTACTCGTTTTACTCGTTTTACTCGTTTTAATCGCTTTACTCGTTTTAATCGCTTTACTCGTTTTACTCGTTTTACTCGTTTTACTCGTTTTAATCGCTTTACTCGTTTTACTCGTTTTACTCGTTTTACTCGTTTTACTCGTTTTACTCGTTTTACTCGTTTTACTCGTTTTACTCGTATTACTCGTTTTACTCGTTTTACGCGGTTTACTCGTTTTACGCGGTTTACTCGTTTTACTCGTATTACTCGTTTTACTCGTTTTACTCGTTTTACTCGTTTTACTCGTTTCACTCGTTTTACTCGTTTCACTCGTTTTACTCGTTTCACTCGTTTTACTCGTTTCACTCGTTTTACTCGTTTCACTCGTTTTACTCGTTTCACTCGTTTTACTCGTTTCACTCGTTTTACTCGTTTTACTCGTTTTACTCGTATTACTCGTTTTACTCGTTTTACGCGGTTTACTCGTTTTACTCGTATTACTCGTTTTACTCGTTTTACTCGTTTTACTCGTTTTACTCGTTTTACTCGTTTCACTCGTTTTACTCGTTTTACTCGTTTTACTCGTTTCACTCGTTTTACTCGTTTCACTCGTTTTACTCGTTTTACGCGGTTTACTCGTTTTACTCGTATTACTCGTTTTACTCGTTTTACTCGTTTTACTCGTTTTACTCGTTTTACTCGTTTTACTCGTTTTAATCGCTTTACTCGTTTTACTCGTATTACTCGTTTTACTCGTTTTACTCGTTTCACTCGTTTTACTCGTTTTACTCGTTTTACTCGTTTTACTCGTTTTACTCGTTTTACTCGTTTTACTCGTTTTACTCGTTTCACTCGTTTTACTCGTTTTACTCGTTTCACTCGTTTCACTCGTTTTACTCGTTTCACTCGTTTTACTCGTTTTACTCGTTTTACTCGTTTTACTCGTTTTACTCGTTTTAATCCCTTTACTCGTTTTACTCGATTTACTCGTTTTACTCGTTTTACTCGTTTCACTCGTTTTAATCGCTTTACTCGTTTTACTCGTTTTACTAGTTTCACTCGTTTTACTCGTTTTACTCGTTTCACTCGTTTTACTCGTTTTACTCGTTTTACTCGTTTTACTCGTTTTACTCGTTTTAATCGCTTTACTCGTTTTACTCGTTTTACTCGTTTTACTCGTTTTACTCGTTTTAATCGCTTTACTCGCTTTACTCGTTTTACTCGTTTTACTCATTTTACTCGTTTTACTCGTTTTACTCGTTTTACTCGTTTCACTCGTTTTACTCGTTTCACTCGTTTTACTCGTTTCACTCGTTTTACTCGTTTCACTCGTTTTACTCGTTTTACTCGTTTTACTCGTTTCACTCGTTTTACTCGTTTTACTCGCTTTACTCGTTTTAATCGCTTTACTCATTTTACTCGTTTTACTCGTTTTACTCGTTTTAATCGCTTTACTCGTTTTACTCGTTTTACTCGTTTTACTCGTTTTACTCGTTTTACTCGTTTTAATCGCTTTACTCGCTTTACTCGCTTTACTAGTTTTACTCGTTTTACTAGTTTTACTAGTTTTACTCGTTTTACTCGTTTTACTCGTATTACTCGTTTTACGCGGTTTACTCGTTTTACTCGTATTACTCGTTTTACTCGTTTTACTCGTTTTACTCGTTTTACTCGTTTTACTCGTTTTACTCGTTTTACTCGTTTTACTCGTTTTACTCGTTTCACTCGTTTTACTCGTTTCACTCGTTTTACTCGTTTCACTCGTTTTACTCGTTTTACTCGTATTACTCGTTTTACTCGTTTTACTCGTTTTACTCGTATTACTCGTTTTACTCGTTTTACTCGTATTACTCGTTTTACTCGTTTTACTCGTTTTACTCGTTTTACTCGTTTCACTCGTTTTACTCGTTTCACTCGTTTTACTCGTTTCACTCGTTTTACTCGTTTCACTCGTTTTACTCGTTTCACTCGTTTTACTCGTTTCACTCGTTTTACTCGTTTCACTCGTTTTACTCGTTTCACTCGTTTTACTCGTTTCACTCGTTTTACTCGTTTCACTCGTTTTACTCGTTTCACTCGTTTTACTCGTTTTAATCCCTTTACTCGTTTTACTCGATTTACTCGTTTTACTCGTTTTACTCGTTTTACTCGTTTTACTCGTTTCACTCGTTTTACTCGTTTCACTCGTTTTACTCGTTTCACTCGTTTTACTCGTTTCACTCGTTTCACTCGTTTCACTCGTTTTACTCGTTTCACTCGTTTTACTCGTTTTACTCGTTTTACTCGTTTTCCTCGTTTTAATCCCTTTACTCGTTTTACTCGATTTACTCGTTTTACTCGTTTTACTCGATTTACTCGTTTTACTCGTTTTACTCGCTTTACTCGTTTCACTCGTTTTACTCGTTTCACTCGTTTTACTCGTTTCACTCGTTTTACAAGTTTCACTCGTTTTACTCGTTTTACTCGTTTTACTCGTTTTACTCGTTTTAATCCCTTTACTCGTTTTACTCGATTTACTCGTTTTACTCGTTTTACTCGTTTCACTCGTTTTCATCGCTTTACTCGTTTTACTCGTTTTACTAGTTTTACTCGTTTTACTAGTTTTACTAGTTTTACTAGTTTTACTAGTTTTACTCGTTTTACTCGTTTTACTCGTTTTACTCGTATTACTCGTTTTACTCGTTTTACGCGTTTTACTCGTTTTACTCGTATTACTCGTTTGACTCGTTTTACTCGTTTTACTTGTTTTACTCGTTTTACTCGTTTTACTCGTTTTACTCGTTTTACTCGTTTTACTCGTTTTACTCGTTTTACTCGTTTTACTCGTTTTAATCGCTTTACTCGTTTTACTCGTTTTACTCGTTTTACTCGTTTTACTCGTTTTACTCGTTTTACTCGTTTTACTCGTTTTACTCGTTTTAATCGCTTTACTCGTTTTAATCGTTTTACTCGTTTTACTCGTATTACTCGTTTTACTCGTTTTACGCGGTTTACTCGTTTTACTCGTTTTACTCGTTTTACTCGTTTCACTCGTTTTACTCGTTTCACTCGTTTTACTCGTTTCACTCGTTTTACTCGTTTCACTCGTTTTACTCGTTTCACTCGTTTTACTCGTTTCACTCGTTTTACTCGTTTTACTCGTTTCACTCGTTTTACTCGTTTCACTCGTTTTACTCGTTTCACTCGTTTTACTCGTTTCACTCGTTTTACTCGTTTCACTCGTTTTACTCGTTTCACTCGTTTTACTCGTTTCACTCGTTTTACCCGTTTCACTCGTTTTACCCGTTTCACTCGTTTTACCCGTTTCACTCGTTTTACTCGTTTCACTCGTTTTACTCGTTTCACTCGTTTTACTCGTTTCACTCGTTTTACTCGTTTCACTCGTTTTACTCGTTTTACTCGTTTTACTCGTTTTACTCGTTTTACTCGTTTTACTCGTTTTAATCGCTTTACTCGTTTTACTCGTTTTACTCGTTTTACTCGTTTTACTCGTTTTACTCGTTTTAATCGCTTTACTCGTTTTAATCGCTTTACTCGTTTTAATCGCTTTACTCGTTTTACTCGTTTTAATCGCTTTACTCGTTTTACTCGTTTTACTCGTTTTACTCGTATCACTCGTTTTACTCGTTTTACTCGTTTTACTCGTTTTACTCGTTTCACTCGTTTTACTCGTTTCACTCGTTTTACTCGTTTCACTCGTTTTACTCGTTTCACTCGTTTTACTCGTTTCACTCGTTTTACTCGTTTCACTCGTTTTACTCGTTTCACTCGTTTTACTCGTTTGACTCGTTTTACTCGTTTTACTCGTTTTACTCGTTTTACTCGTTTTACTCGTTTTACTCGTTTTACTCGTTTTAATCGCTTTACTCGTTTTACTCGTATTACTCGTTTTACTCGTTTTACTCGTTTCACTCGTTTTACTCGTTTCACTCGTTTTACTCGTTTCACTCGTTTTACTCGTTTCACTCGTTTTACAAGTTTCACTCGTTTTACTCGTTTCACTCGTTTTACTCGTATTACTCGTTTTACTCGTTTTACTCGTTTTACTCGTTTTACTCGTTTTACTCGTTTTACTCGTTTTACTCGTATTACTCGTTTTACTCGTTTTACTCGTATTACTCGTTTTACTCGTTTTACGCGGTTTACTCGTTTTACTCGTATTACTCGTTTTACTCGTTTTACTCGTTTTACTCGTTTTACTCGTTTTACTCGTTTTACTCGTTTTACTCGTTTTACTCGTTTTACTCGTTTTACTCGTTTTACTCGTTTTACTCGTTTTACTCGTTTCACTCGTTTTACTCGTTTTACTCGTTTCACTCGTTTCACTCGTTTTACTCGTTTTACTCGTTTCACTCGTTTTACTCGTTTCACTCGTTTTACTCGTTTTACTCGTTTTACTCGTTTTACTCGTTTTAATCCCTTTACTCGTTTTACTCGATTTACTCGTTTTACTCGTTTTACTCGTTTTACTCGTTTTACTCGTTTTACTCGTTTTACTCGTTTCACTCGTTTTACTCGTTTTACGCGGTTTACTCGTTTTACTCGTATTACTCGTTTTACTCGTTTTACTCGTTTTACTCGTTTTACTCGTTTCACTCGTTTTACTCGTTTCACTCGTTTTACTCGTTTCACTCGTTTTACTCGTTTCACTCGTTTTACTCGTTTCACTCGTTTTACTCGTTTCACTCGTTTTACTCGTTTCACTCGTTTTACTCGTTTCACTCGTTTTACTCGTTTCACTCGTTTTACTCGTTTCACTCGTTTTACCCGTTTCACTCGTTTTACTCGTTTCACTCGTCTTACTCGTTTCACTCGTTTTACTCGTTTCACTCGTTTTACTCGTTCCACTCGTTTTACTCGTTTCACTCGTTTTACTCGTTTCACTCGTTTTACTCGTTTCACTCGTTTTACTCGTTTCACTCGTTTTACTCGTTTTACTCGTTTTACTCGTTTTACTCGTTTCACTCGTTTCACTCGTTTTACTAGTTTTACTAGTTTTACTAGTTTTACTAGTTTTACTCGTTTTACTCGTTTTACTCGTTTTACTCGTTTTACTCGTTTTACGCGGTTTACTCGTTTTACTCGTTTTACTCGTTTTACTCGTTTTACTCGTTTTACTCGTTTTACTCGTTTCACTCGTTTTACTCGTTTCACTCGTTTTACTCGTTTCACTCGTTTTACTCGTTTCACTCGTTTTACTCGTTTTAATCCCTTTACTCGTTTTACTCGATTTACTCGTTTCACTCGTTTTACTCGTTTCACTCGTTTTAATCGCTTTACTCGTTTTACTCGTTTTACTAGTTTTACTCGTTTTACTAGTTTCACTAGTTTTACTAGTTTTACTAGTTTTACTCGTTTTACTCGTTTTACTCGTTTTACTCGTTTTACTCGTTTTACTCGTATTACTCGTTTTACTCGTTTTACGCGGTTTACTCGTTTTACTCGTATTACTCGTTTTACTCGTTTTACTCGTTTTACTCGTTTTACTCGTTTCACTCGTTTTACTCGTTTCACTCGTTTTAACTCGTTTCACTCGTTTTACTCGTTTCACTCGTTTTACTCGTTTCACTCGTTTTACTCGTTTCACTCGTTTTACTCGTTTCACTCGTTTTACTCGTTTCACTCGTTTTACTCGTTTCACTCGTTTTACTCGTTTCACTCGTTTTACCCGTTTCACTCGTTTTACTCGTTTCACTCGTTTTACTCGTTTCACTCGTTTTACTCGTTTCACTCGTTTTACTCGTTTCACTCGTTTTACTCGTTTCACTCGTTTCACTCGTTTTACTCGTTTTACTCGTTTTACTCGTTTTACTAGTTTTACTCGTTTTACTCGTTTTACTCGTTTTACTCGTTTTACTCGTATTACTCGTTTTACTCGTTTTACGCGGTTTACTCGTTTTACTCGTATTACTCGTTTTACTCGTTTTACTCGTTTTACTCGTTTTACTCGTTTCACTCGTTTTACTCGTTTCACTCGTTTTACTCGTTTCACTCGTTTTACTCGTTTCACTCGTTTTACTCGTTTCACTCGTTTTACTCGTTTCACTCGTTTTACCCGTTTCACTCGTTTTACTCGTTTCACTCGTCTTACTCGTTTCACTCGTCTTACTCGTTTCACTCGTTTTACTCGTTTCACTCGTTTTACTCGTTTCACTCGTTTTACTCGTTTTACTCGTTTTACTCGTTTTACTCGTTTTACTCGTTTTACTCGTTTTACTCGTTTTACTCGTTTCACTCGTTTTACTCGTTTCACACGTTTTACTCGTTTTACTCGTTTCACTCGTTTTACTCGTTTTACTCGTTTTACTCGTTTTAATCGCTTTACTCGTTTTAATCGCTTTACTCGTTTTACTCGTTTTACTCGTTTTACTCGTTTTACTCGTTTTACTCGTTTTAATCGCTTTACTCGCTTTACTCGTTTTACTCGTTTTACTCGTTTTACTCGTTTTACTCGTTTTACTCGTTTCACTCGTTTTACTCGTTTCACTCGTTTTACTCGTTTCACTCGTTTTACTCGTTTCACTCGTTTTACTCGTTTTACTCGCTTTACTCGTTTTAATCGCTTTACTCATTTTACTCGTTTTACTCGTTTTACTCGTTTTAATCGCTTTACTCGTTTTACTCGTTTTACTCGTTTTACTCGTTTTACTCGTTTTAATCGCTTTACTCGCTTTACTCGTTTTACTAGTTTTACTAGTTTTACTAGTTTTACTAGTTTTACTAGTTTTACTCGTTTTACTCGTTTTACTCGTATTACTCGTTTTACGCGGTTTACTCGTTTTACTCGTATTACTCGTTTTACTCGTTTTACTCGTTTTACTCGTTTTACTCGTTTTACTCGTTTTACTCGTTTTACTCGTTTCACTCGTTTTACTCGTTTCACTCGTTTTACTCGTTTCACTCGTTTTACTCGTTTCACTCGTTTTACTCGTTTCACTCGTTTTACTCGTTTCACTCGTTTTACTCGTTTCACTCGTTTTTCTCGTTTCACTCGTTTTACTCGTTTCACTCGTCTTACTCGTTTCACTCGTCTTACTCGTTTCACTCGTCTTACTCGTTTCACTCGTTTTACTCGTTTCACTCGTTTTACTCGTTTCACTCGTTTTACTCGTTTCACTCGTTTTACTCGTTTCACTCGTTTTACTCGTTTCACTCGTTTTACTCGTTTCACTCGTTTTACTCGTTTCACTCGTTTCACTCGTTTTACTCGTTTTACTCGTTTCACTCGTTTTACTCGTTTCACTCGTTTTACTCGTTTCACTCGTTTTAATCGTTTCACTCGTTTTACTCGTTTCACTCGTTTTACTCGTTTCACTCGTTTTACTCGTTTCACTCGTTTTACTCGTTTCACTCGTTTTACTCGTTTCACTCGTTTTACTCGTTTCACTCGTTTTACTCGTTTCACTCGTTTTACTCGTTTTACTCGTTTTACTCGTTTTAATCCCTTTACTCGTTTTACTCGATTTACTCGTTTTACTCGTTTTACTCGTTTTACTCGTTTTACTCGTTTTACTCGTTTTACTCGTTTCACTCGTTTTACTCGTTTTACGCGGTTTACTCGTTTTACTCGTATTACTCGTTTTACTCGTTTTACTCGTTTTACTCGTTTTACTCGTTTCACTCGTTTTACTCGTTTCACTCGTTTTACTCGTTTCACTCGTTTTACTCGTTTCACTCGTTTTACTCGTTTCACTCGTTTTACTCGTTTCACTCGTTTTACTCGTTTCACTCGTTTTACTCGTTTCACTCGTTTTACTCGTTTCACTCGTTTTACTCGTTTCACTCGTTTTACTCGTTTTAATCCCTTTACTCGTTTTACTCGATTTACTCGTTTCACTCGTTTTACTCGTTTCACTCGTTTTAATCGCTTTACTCGTTTTACTCGTTTTACTAGTTTTACTCGTTTTACTAGTTTCACTAGTTTTACTAGTTTTACTAGTTTTACTCGTTTTACTCGTTTTACTCGTTTTACTCGTTTTACTCGTATTACTCGTTTTACTCGTTTTACGCGGTTTACTCGTTTTACTCGTATTACTCGTTTTACTCGTTTTACTCGTTTTACTCGTTTTACTCGTTTCACTCGTTTTACTCGTTTCACTCGTTTTACTCGTTTCACTCGTTTTACTCGTTTCACTCGTTTTACTCGTTTCACTCGTTTTACTCGTTTCACTCGTTTTACTCGTTTCACTCGTTTTACTCGTTTCACTCGTTTTACTCGTTTCACTCGTTTTACTCGTTTCACTCGTTTTACCCGTTTCACTCGTTTTACTCGTTTCACTCGTTTTACTCGTTTCACTCGTTTTACTCGTTTCACTCGTTTTACTCGTTTCACTCGTTTTACTCGTTTTACTCGTTTCACTCGTTTTACTCGTTTTACTCGTTTTACTCGTTTTACTAGTTTTACTCGTTTTACTCGTTTTACTCGTTTTACTCGTTTTACTCGTATTACTCGTTTTACTCGTTTTACGCGGTTTACTCGTTTTACGCGGTTTACTCGTTTTACTCGTATTACTCGTTTTACTCGTTTTACTCGTTTTACTCGTTTTACTCGTTTTACTCGTTTCACTCGTTTTACTCGTTTCACTCGTTTTACTCGTTTCACTCGTTTTACTCGTTTCACTCGTTTTACTCGTTTCACTCGTTTTACCCGTTTCACTCGTTTTACTCGTTTCACTCGTCTTACTCGTTTCACTCGTCTTACTCGTTTCACTCGTTTTACTCGTTTCACTCGTTTTACTCGTTTCACTCGTTTTACTCGTTTTACTCGTTTTACTCGTTTTACTCGTTTTACTCGTTTTACTCGTTTTACTCGTTTTACTCGTTTTACTCGTTTCACTCGTTTTACTCGTTTCACACGTTTTACTCGTTTTACTCGTTTCACTCGTTTTACTCGTTTTACTCGTTTTACTCGTTTTAATCGCTTTACTCGTTTTAATCGCTTTACTCGTTTTAATCGCTTTACTCGTTTTACTCGTTTTACTCGTTTTACTCGTTTTACTCGTTTTACTCGTTTTAATCGCTTTACTCGCTTTACTCGTTTTACTCGTTTTACTCGTTTTACTCGTTTTACTCGTTTTACTCGTTTCACTCGTTTTACTCGTTTCACTCGTTTTACTCGTTTCACTCGTTTTACTCGTTTCACTCGTTTTACTCGTTTTACTCGCTTTACTCGTTTTAATCGCTTTACTCATTTTACTCGTTTTACTCGTTTTACTCGTTTTAATCGCTTTACTCGTTTTACTCGTTTTACTCGTTTTACTCGTTTTACTCGTTTTAATCGCTTTACTCGCTTTACTCGTTTTACTAGTTTTACTCGTTTTACTAGTTTTACTAGTTTTACTAGTTTTACTAGTTTTACTAGTTTTACTCGTTTTACTCGTTTTACTCGTATTACTCGTTTTACGCGGTTTACTCGTTTTACTCGTATTACTCGTTTTACTCGTTTTACTCGTTTTACTCGTTTTACTCGTTTTACTCGTTTTACTCGTTTTACTCGTTTCACTCGTTTTACTCGTTTCACTCGTTTTACTCGTTTCACTCGTTTTACTCGTTTCACTCGTTTTACTCGTTTCACTCGTTTTTCTCGTTTCACTCGTTTTACTCGTTTCACTCGTCTTACTCGTTTCACTCGTCTTACTCGTTTCACTCGTCTTACTCGTTTCACTCGTCTTACTCGTTTCACTCGTTTTACTCGTTTCACTCGTTTTACTCGTTTCACTCGTTTTACTCGTTTCACTCGTTTTACTCGTTTCACTCGTTTTACTCGTTTCACTCGTTTCACTCGTTTTACTCGTTTTACTCGTTTCACTCGTTTTACTCGTTTCACTCGTTTTACTCGTTTCACTCGTTTTACTCGTTTCACTCGTTTTACTCGTTTCACTCGTTTTAATCGTTTCACTCGTTTTACTCGTTTCACTCGTTTTACTCGTTTCACTCGTTTTACTCGTTTCACTCGTTTTACTCGTTTCACTCGTTTTACTCGTTTCACTCGTTTTACTCGTTTCACTCGTTTTACTCGTTTTACTCGTTTTACTCGTTTTAATCCCTTTACTCGTTTTACTCGATTTACTCGTTTTACTCGTTACTCGTTTTACTCGTTTTACTCGTTTTACTCGTTTTACTCGTTTTACTCGTTTTACTCGTTTTACTCGTTTCACTCGTTTTACTCGTTTTACGCGGTTTACTCGTTTTACTCGTATTACTCGTTTTACTCGTTTTACTCGTTTTACTCGTTTTACTCGTTTCACTCGTTTTACTCGTTTCACTCGTTTTACTCGTTTCACTCGTTTTACTCGTTTCACTCGTTTTACTCGTTTCACTCGTTTTACTCGTTTCACTCGTTTTACTCGTTTCACTCGTTTTACTCGTTTCACTCGTTTTACTCGTTTCACTCGTTTTACTCGTTTCACTCGTTTTACCCGTTTCACTCGTTTTACTCGTTTCACTCGTCTTACTCGTTTCACTCGTTTTACTCGTTCCACTCGTTTTACTCGTTTCACTCGTTTTACTCGTTTCACTCGTTTTACTCGTTTCACTCGTTTTACTCGTTTCACTCGTTTTACTCGTTTCACTCGTTTTACTCGTTTCACTCGTTTTACTCGTTTTACTCGTTTTACTCGTTTTACTCGTTTCACTCGTTTCACTCGTTTTACTAGTTTTACTAGTTTTACTAGTTTTACTAGTTTTACTCGTTTTACTCGTTTTACTCGTTTTACTCGTTTCACTCGTTTTACTCGTTTCACTCGTTTCACTCGTTTTACTCGTTTCACTCGTTTTACTCGTTTTACTCGTTTTACTCGTTTTAATCCCTTTACTCGTTTTACTCGATTTACTCGTTTCACTCGTTTTACTCGTTTCACTCGTTTTAATCGCTTTACTCGTTTTACTCGTTTTACTAGTTTTACTCGTTTTACTAGTTTCACTAGTTTTACTAGTTTTACTAGTTTTACTCGTTTTACTCGTTTTACTCGTTTTACTCGTTTTACTCGTATTACTCGTTTTACTCGTTTTACGCGGTTTACTCGTTTTACTCGTATTACTCGTTTTACTCGTTTTACTCGTTTTACTCGTTTTACTCGTTTTACTCGTTTTACTCGTTTTACTCGTTTCACTCGTTTTACTCGTTTCACTCGTTTTACTCGTTTCACTCGTTTTACTCGTTTCACTCGTTTTACTCGTTTCACTCGTTTTACTCGTTTCACTCGTTTTACTCGTTTCACTCGTTTTACTCGTTTCACTCGTTTTACTCGTTTCACTCGTTTTACTCGTTTCACTCGTTTTACTCGTTTCACTCGTTTTACCCGTTTCACTCGTTTTACTCGTTTCACTCGTCTTACTCGTTTCACTCGTTTTACTCGTTCCACTCGTTTTACTCGTTTCACTCGTTTTACTCGTTTCACTCGTTTTACTCGTTTCACTCGTTTTACTCGTTTCACTCGTTTTACTCGTTTCACTCGTTTTACTCGTTTTACTCGTTTCACTCGTTTTACTCGTTTTACTCGTTTTACTCGTTTTACTAGTTTTACTCGTTTTACTCGTTTTACTCGTTTTACTCGTTTTACTCGTTTTACTCGTTTTACTCGTTTTACTCGTATTACTCGTTTTACTCGTTTTACGCGGTTTACTCGTTTTACTCGTATTACTCGTTTTACTCGTTTTACTCGTTTCACTCGTTTTACTCGTTTCACTCGTTTTACTCGTTTCACTCGTTTTACTCGTTTCACTCGTTTTACTCGTTTCACTCGTTTTACTCGTTTCCACTCGTTTTACTCGTTTCACTCGTTTTACTCGTTTCACTCGTCTTACTCGTTTCACTCGTCTTACTCGTTTCACTCGTTTTACTCGTTTTACTCGTTTTACTCGTTTCACTCGTTTTACTCGTTTCACTCGTTTTACTCGTTTCACTCGTTTTACTCGTTTCACTCGTTTTACTCGTTTCACTCGTTTTACTCGTTTTACTCGTTTTACTCGTTTTACTCGTTTTACTCGTTTTACTCGTTTTACTCGTTTCACTCGTTTTACTCGTTTTACTCGTTTCACACGTTTTACTCGTTTTACTCGTTTCACTCGTTTTACTCGTTTTACTCGTTTTACTCGTTTTAATCGCTTTACTCGTTTTAATCGCTTTACTCGTTTTACTCGTTTTACTCGTTTTACTCGTTTTACTCGTTTTACTCGTTTTAATCGCTTTACTCGCTTTACTCGTTTTACTCGTTTTACTCGTTTTACTCGTTTTACTCGTTTTACTCGTTTCACTCGTTTTACTCGTTTCACTCGTTTTACTCGTTTTACTCGTTTTACTCGTTTCACTCGTTTTACTCGTTTTACTCGCTTTACTCGTTTTAATCGCTTTACTCATTTTACTCGTTTTACTCGTTTTACTCGTTTTAATCGCTTTACTCGTTTTACTCGTTTTACTCGTTTTACTCGTTTTACTCGTTTTAATCGCTTTACTCGCTTTACTCGTTTTACTAGTTTTACTCGTTTTACTAGTTTTACTAGTTTTACTAGTTTTACTAGTTTTACTAGTTTTACTCGTTTTACTCGTTTTACTCGTATTACTCGTTTTACGCGGTTTACTCGTTTTACTCGTATTACTCGTTTTACTCGTTTTACTCGTTTTACTCGTTTTACTCGTTTTACTCGTTTTACTCGTTTTACTCGTTTCACTCGTTTTACTCGTTTCACTCGTTTTACTCGTTTCACTCGTTTTACTCGTTTCACTCGTTTTACTCGTTTCACTCGTTTTACTCGTTTCACTCGTTTTACTCGTTTCACTCGTTTTACTCGTTTCACTCGTTTTTCTCGTTTCACTCGTTTACTCGTTTCACTCGTCTTACTCGTTTCACTCGTCTTACTCGTTTCACTCGTCTTACTCGTTTCACTCGTTTTACTCGTTTCACTCGTTTTACTCGTTTCACTCGTTTTACTCGTTTCACTCGTTTTACTCGTTTCACTCGTTTTACTCGTTTCACTCGTTTTACTCGTTTCACTCGTTTCACTCGTTTAACTCGTTTTACTCGTTTCACTCGTTTTACTCGTTTCACTCGTTTTACTCGTTTCACTCGTTTTAATCGTTTCACTCGTTTTACTCGTTTCACTCGTTTTACTCGTTTCACTCGTTTTACTCGTTTCACTCGTTTTACTCGTTTCACTCGTTTTACTCGTTTCACTCGTTTTACTCGTTTCACTCGTTTTACTCGTTTCACTCGTTTTACTCGTTTTACTCGTTTTACTCGTTTTAATCCCTTTACTCGTTTTACTCGATTTACTCGTTTTACTCGTTTTACTCGTTTTACTCGTTTTACTCGTTTTACTCGTTTTACTCGTTTCACTCGTTTTACTCGTTTTACGCGGTTTACTCGTTTTACTCGTATTACTCGTTTTACTCGTTTTACTCGTTTTACTCGTTTTACTCGTTTCACTCGTTTTACTCGTTTCACTCGTTTTACTCGTTTCACTCGTTTTACTCGTTTCACTCGTTTTACTCGTTTCACTCGTTTTACTCGTTTCACTCGTTTTACTCGTTTCACTCGTTTTACTCGTTTCACTCGTTTTACTCGTTTCACTCGTTTTACTCGTTTCACTCGTTTTACTCGTTTTAATCCCTTTACTCGTTTTACTCGATTTACTCGTTTCACTCGTTTTACTCGTTTCACTCGTTTTAATCGCTTTACTCGTTTTACTCGTTTTACTAGTTTTACTCGTTTTACTAGTTTCACTAGTTTTACTAGTTTTACTAGTTTTACTCGTTTTACTCGTTTTACTCGTTTTACTCGTTTTACTCGTATTACTCGTTTTACTCGTTTTACGCGGTTTACTCGTTTTACTCGTATTACTCGTTTTACTCGTTTTACTCGTTTTACTCGTTTTACTCGTTTCACTCGTTTTACTCGTTTCACTCGTTTTACTCGTTTCACTCGTTTTACTCGTTTCACTCGTTTTACTCGTTTCACTCGTTTTACTCGTTTCACTCGTTTTACTCGTTTCACTCGTTTTACTCGTTTCACTCGTTTTACTCGTTTCACTCGTTTTACTCGTTTCACTCGTTTTACCCGTTTCACTCGTTTTACTCGTTTCACTCGTTTTACTCGTTTCACTCGTTTTACTCGTTTCACTCGTTTTACTCGTTTCACTCGTTTTACTCGTTTTACTCGTTTCACTCGTTTTACTCGTTTTACTCGTTTTACTCGTTTTACTAGTTTTACTCGTTTTACTCGTTTTACTCGTTTTACTCGTTTTACTCGTATTACTCGTTTTACTCGTTTTACGCGGTTTACTCGTTTTACGCGGTTTACTCGTTTTACTCGTATTACTCGTTTTACTCGTTTTACTCGTTTTACTCGTTTTACTCGTTTTACTCGTTTCACTCGTTTTACTCGTTTCACTCGTTTTACTCGTTTCACTCGTTTTACTCGTTTCACTCGTTTTACTCGTTTCACTCGTTTTACCCGTTTTCACTCGTTTTACTCGTTTCACTCGTCTTACTCGTTTCACTCGTTTTACTCGTTTCACTCGTTTTACTCGTTTCACTCGTTTTACTCGTTTTACTCGTTTTACTCGTTTTACTCGTTTTACTCGTTTTACTCGTTTTACTCGTTTTACTCGTTTTACTCGTTTCACTCGTTTTACTCGTTTCACACGTTTTACTCGTTTTACTCGTTTCACTCGTTTTACTCGTTTTACTCGTTTTACTCGTTTTAATCGCTTTACTCGTTTTAATCGCTTTACTCGTTTTAATCGCTTTACTCGTTTTACTCGTTTCACTCGTTTTACTCGTTTTACTCGTTTTACTCGTTTTAATCGCTTTACTCGCTTTACTCGTTTTACTCGTTTTACTCGTTTTACTCGTTTACTCGTTTTACTCGTTTCACTCGTTTTACTCGTTTCACTCGTTTTACTCGTTTCACTCGTTTTACTCGTTTCACTCGTTTTACTCGTTTTACTCGCTTTACTCGTTTTAATCGCTTTACTCATTTTACTCGTTTTACTCGTTTTACTCGTTTTAATCGCTTTACTCGTTTTACTCGTTTTACTCGTTTTACTCGTTTTACTCGTTTTAATCGCTTTACTCGCTTTACTCGTTTTACTAGTTTTACTCGTTTTACTAGTTTTACTAGTTTTACTAGTTTTACTAGTTTTACTAGTTTTACTCGTTTTACTCGTTTTACTCGTATTACTCGTTTTACGCGGTTTACTCGTTTTACTCGTATTACTCGTTTTACTCGTTTTACTGTGTTTTACTCGTTTTACTCGTTTTACTCGTTTACTCGTTTTACTCGTTTCACTCGTTTTACTCGTTTCACTCGTTTTACTCGTTTCACTCGTTTTACTCGTTTCACTCGTTTTACTCGTTTCACTCGTTTTTCTCGTTTCACTCGTTTTACTCGTTTCACTCGTCTTACTCGTTTCACTCGTCTTACTCGTTTCACTCGTCTTACTCGTTTCACTCGTCTTACTCGTTTCACTCGTTTTACTCGTTTCACTCGTTTTACTCGTTTCACTCGTTTTACTCGTTTCACTCGTTTTACTCGTTTCACTCGTTTTACTCGTTTACTCGTTTCACTCGTTTTACTCGTTTTACTCGTTTTACCCGTTTTACTCGTTTTACCCGTTTTACTCGTTTTACTCGTTTTACTCGTTTTACTCGTTTTACTCGTTTTACTCGTTTTACTCGTTTTACTCGATTTACTCGTTTTACTCGTTTTACTCGTTTTACTCGTTTTA
>NW_027485576.1:0-34285 GCF_050908995.1 Andrena cerasifolii
TTTTTAAAAAACTTTTTTTCATTTTTTAAATTTTTTTTTCATTTCTTCAAAATTTTTTAAAAAACTTTTTGAAATTTTTTTTTATTATTTAAAATTTTTATTTATTTTTTTTATTTTTCTTCTAAATTTTTGTATTTTTTTATTTATTTTCTTTTGTATTTAAATTGTATTATGTTAATTTCTTAAAGTTTTTAAAAAAAATTTTCTTTTTTAAATTTTTTATTTGATTATTTTTTTTAATTTTTTATTTTTCTTTTAATTTTTTGTATATGTTTTTATTAAAATTTTTTATTGTATTTTAAAGTTTTTTTATTTTAATTTTTAAAATTTTTTAAAATTTTTAAAATTTTTTTTTAATTTTCTTATAATTTTTTTTATTTTTTTTTCAAATTTTTTAAAATTTTGTTTTAATTTCTTATATTTTTTTTTTAATTTTTAAATTTTTTTTTAAAATTTAAAATTTTTTTTTTAAATTTTATTTTAATTTTTTAACAATTTCTTTTAAAAAAAATTTATTTGTGTTTTTTAAATTTTTTTCTATATTTTTAATTTTTTTCATTTTAAATTTTGTTTTTATTTTTAAATTTTTTTTAATTTTTTTAAATTTATATTTTTTTTTAATTTTCTTATAATTTTTTATTTTTAAAATTTTTAAAAATTTTTTTAAATTTTTTTTTAATTCCTTCTAATCTTTGTTTTTAATTTTTAATTTTTTTTTTAAAATTTAAAAAAAATTTTAAATTTTGTTTTAATTTTTTAACAATTTCTTTTAAAAAAATATTATTTATGTTTTTGTATTTTTTTCTACATTTTTTAATTTTTTTTAAATTTTCTTATAATTTTTTTATTTTTTAAAATTTCAATTTGTTTATTTTTTTATTTTTCTTCTAAATTTTTGTATATTTTTTTTATTTAAAATTTTTTTTGTATTTAAATTTTTTTAAAAAATTTTTTTGTTTTTTTTTTTAAATTTTTTATTTTTTTTATTAATTATTTTAATATTTTTAAATTTTTTTTAAGTTTTTTCAAAAAAAAAAATTTTGAATTTCTTTTTATTTTTTTTAATTTTTTAATTTTTTTTAATTTTCTTATAATTTTTTTATTTTTTAAAATTTAAAAAATTTTTTTTAATTTTTTTTTTTAAAAATTGCTTTAATTTATTAACAAAATTTTTTTAAAATTTTTTTTTATTTTTTTTAAAAAAATTCTTTCTTTATTTTTTAATTTTTTAAATTTTTTTAAAAATTTTTTTAAAATTTTTTTTAATTTTCTTATAAATTTTTTTTAATTTTCTTATAAATTTTTTTTAATTTTCTTATAAATTTTTTTTAATTTTCTTATAAATTTTTTTTTAAAATTTAAAAAAAAAATTTTTTTAATTTTGTTTTAATTTTTTAACAATTTCTTTTTAAAAAATATTATTTATGTTTTTGTATTTTTTCTACATTTTTAATTTTTTGAAATTTAATTTTTTTTTAATTTTCTTATAATATTTTTATTTTTTAAATATTTTTTAAAATTTTTTAATTTTTTTTAAAATTTTTTTCTTTTTTCTTTTTAATTTTTTTATTTTTTTTTAATTTTTAAATTTTTTTTTTAATTTTCTTATAATTTTTTTAATTTTCTTATAATTTTTTTAATTTTCTTATAATTTTTTTAATTTTCTTATAATTTTTTAATTTTCTTATAATTTTTTTAATTTTCTTATAATTTTTTTAATTTTCTTATAATTTTTAAAAAAAATTTTAATTTTCTTATAATTTTTATTTAATTTTTTAAAATTTTTTAAATTTTTTTTAAAAAATTTGTTTTAATTTTTTAACAAATTTTTTTAAATTTTTTTTTTATTTTTTTTTAATTTTTTTCATTTTTTTTAAATTTTTAAAAAACTTTTTAAATTTTTTTTTAATTTTTAAATTTTTTTTAATTTTCTTATAATTTTTTTATTTTTTAAAATTTTTTTTAATTTTGTCAAAATTTTTTTTTAAATTGTTTTAATTTTAAACAAAATTTAAAAAAATTTTTTTTTAATTTTTTTTTATTTTTTAAAAAAAAATTTCTATATTTTTAACTTTTTCTATATTTTTTAACTTTTTCATTTTTCTTAAATTTTTTTCATTTTTTTTAAATTATATTTTCTTTATTTCAAAAAATGTTTTATTAATTTTTATTTTATTTTAATTTCTTTAAATTTTTTCAAATTTTTAAATTTTTTTTTTTAATTTTCTTATAATTTTTTTCTTTTTTTTAAATTTTTTAAAAAAACTTATTAATTTTTTTTTTATTTTTTTAAATTTTAATTGTTTATTTTTTTATTTTTCTTCTAAATTTTTGTATATTTTTTTTATTTATTTTTTTTTGTATTTAAATTTCTTTATTTTAATTTTTTTAAATTTTTTCAAATTTTTAAAATTTTTTTTTTATTTTCTTATAATTTTTTTTTTAAATTTTTTAAAATTTTTTTAAAAATTTTGAAATTTTTAAAAAAAAAATTTTTTTAAATTTTGTTTTAATTTTTTAACAATTTCTTTTAAAAAAATTTATTTGTGTTTTTTATTTTTTTTCTATATTTTTAATTTTTTTCATTTTTAAATTTTTTTTTTAATTTTAAAATTTTTTTTTTAATTTTTTTAAATTTAAATTTCTTTAATTTTCTTATAATTTTTTTATTTTTAAAATTTTAAAAAAATTTTAATTTTTTTTAATTATAATTTTTTTATTTAAAAAAATGTTCTTTAATTTTTATTTTTCTTTTATTTTAATTTTTTTAATTTTTTAAAATTTTTAATTTTTTTTAATTTTCTTATGATTTTTTTTTTTGAATTTTTTAAAAAAATTTTTTAATTTCTTATAATTTTTTTTTAATTTTAAAATTTAAAAAAAAAATTTTAAATTTTGTTTTAATTTTTTAACAATTTCTTTCAAAAAAATTTTATTTATGTTTTTAAAATTGTTTTCTTAATTTTTTTCAATTTTTAAATTTTTTAAATTTTTTTTCATTTTTTATAAAATTTTTAAAAAACTTTTTTTCATTTTTTAAAATTTTTTTTCATTTTTTTTTAAAATTTTTTAAAAAACTTTTTGAAATTTTTTTTTTTAAATTTTAATTGTTTATTTTTTTATTTTTCTTCTAAATTTTTGTATATTTTTTTTATTTAATTTTTTTTTGTATTTAAATTTCTTTATTTTAATTTTTTAAATTTTTTCAAATTTTTAAAAAATTTTTAAAATTTTTTTTAAAAATTTTGTTTATTTTTTTTAAATTTTTATTTGTTTATTTTTTTTAATTTCTTATTTTTCTTTTAATTTTTTGTATATTTTTTTATTAAAATTTTTTTTTGTATTTTAAAATTTTTTATTTTAATTTTTTATATTTTTTTTTAAATTAAAAAAAATTAAATTTTTTTTAATTTTTCTCCACTGTAATTTTTAATTTTTGTAATTTCCTTAACTTTAATTTTGTTTAAAATTAAAATTTTAATTTTTTTTAAATTATATTTTTTTTATTTCAAAAAATGTTTTTTTAATTTTTTATTTTAATTTTATTTTAATTTTTTTTAATTTTTTCAAATTTTTAAATTTTTTTTAATTTTTAAATTTTTTTAATTTTCTTATAATTTTTTTATTTTTTAAAAATTTTTTAAATTTTTTTAAAATTTTTTTTTAAAAATTGTTTTAATTTTTTTTATTTTTTTAAAAAACATTTTTTCTATATTTTTTAATTTTTTTCATTTTTTTTTAAATTTTTGTAAAATTTTTTTTAATTTTCTTATAAATTTTTTTTAAAATTTAAATTTTTTTTTTAATTTTGTTGTAATTTTTTAACAATTTCTTTTAAAAAAATATTATTTATGTTTTTGTATTTTTTTCTACATTTTTTAATTTTTTTTAAATTTTCTTATAATTTTTTTATTTTTTAAAATTTCAATTTGTTTATTTTTTTATTTTTCTTCTAAATTTTTGTATATTTTTTTTATTTAAAATTTTTTTTGTATTTAAATTTTTTTAAATTTTTTTAAAAAATTTTTTTGTTTTTTTTTAAATTTTTATTTTTTTTATTAATTATTTTAATATTTTTAAATTTTTTTTTAAGTTTTTCAAAAAAAAAATTTTGAATTTCTTTTTATTTTTTTTTAATTTTTTAATTTTTTTTAATTTTCTTATAATTTTTTTATTTTTAAAAATTTAAAAATTTTTTTTTAATTTTTTTTTAAAAAATTGTTTTAATTTATTAACAAAATTTTTTTAAATTTTTTTTTATTTTTTTTTAAAAAATTCTTTCTTTATTTTTTAATTTTTTAAATATTTTTTAAAATTTTTTAATTTTTTTAAAATTTTTTTCTTTTTTTCTTTTTAATTTTTTTATTTTTTTTTTTAATTTTTAAAATTTTTTTTTAATTTTCTTATAATTTTTTTAATTTTCTTATAATTTTTTTAATTTTCTTATAATTTTTAAAAAAAATTTTAATTTTCTTATAATTTTTATTTAATTTTTTAAAATTTTTTTTTAAATTTGTTTTAATTTTTTAACAAAATTTCTTTAAAATTTTCTTTATTTTTTTTAATTTTTTTTTAATTTTTTAAAAAACTTTTTAAATTTTTTTTTAATTTTTAAATTTTTTTTAATTTTCTTACAATTTTTTAATTTTTTAATTTTTAAAAAAATTTCTCTAATATTTTTAAATTTTTTAATTTTTTTTAATTTTCTTATAATTTTTTTTTTAATTTTTTAAAATTTTTAAATTTTTTTTAAAAAATTTGTTTTAATTTTTTAACAAATTTTTTTTAATTTTTTTTTATTTTTTTTAAATTTTTTTCATTTTTTTTAAATTTTTTAAAAAACTTTTTAAATTTTTTTTAATTTTTAAATTTTTTTTAATTTTCTTATAATTTTTTTATTATTTAAAATTTTTTTTAATTTTTTAAAAATTTTTTTTTAAAATTGTTTTAATTTTTTAACAAAACTTTTAAAAAAAAAATTTATTTTTTTTAAAAAAAATTTTTCTATATTTTTTAATTTTTTTCATTTTTTTTCAAATTTTAAAATTTTTTTTTTAATTTTCTTATAATTTTTTTATTTTTTTTTTAAATTTAAAAAAAAAAATTTTTAATTTTCTTATAAATTTTTTTTAATTTTTAAATTTTTTTTTAAAATTTAAAAAAAAAATTTAAATTTTGTTTTAATTTTTGTAACAATTTCTTTTAAAAAATTTTAGTTATGTTTTTAAAAATTTTTTCTTAATTTTTTTCAATTTTTTAAATTTTTTTTTAAATTTTTAAAAAATTTTTTAATTTAAAATTTTTTTTTAATTTTAAAATTTTTTTTTAATTTTAAAATTTTTTTTTAATTTTGAAAAAAAAAATTTAATTTCTTTTCTTTAATTATTTTTCATGTAAACATTTTTTTTTAAATTTAAAAATTTTTTTTTTTAATTTTGTTTTAATTTTTTAACAATTTCTTTTTAAAAAATATTATTTATGTTTTTGTATTTTTTCTACATTTTTTAATTTTTTGAAATTTAAATTTTTTTTTAATTTTCATATAATATTTTTATTTTTTAAATATTTTTTAAAATTTTAAATTTTTTTTTAAAATTTTTTTCTTATTTTTTTAATTTCTTTATTTTTTTTAATTTTAAAATTTTTTTTTAATTTTTTTAAATTTAAATTTTTTTAATTTTCTTATAATTTTTTTATTTTTTAAAATTTTTTTTAATTTTGTCAAAAAATTTTTTTTAAATTGTTTTAATTTTTTAACAAAATTTAAAAAAAATTTTTTTTTAATTTTTTTTATTTTTAAAAATAAAATTTCTATATTTTTAACTTTTTCTATATTTTTAACTTTTTCATTTTTCTTAAATTTTTTTCATTTTTTTTAAATTATATTTTCTTTATTTCAAAAAATGTGTTATTAATTTTTATTTTATTTTAATTTCTTTAAATTTTTTCAAATTTTTAAAATTTTTTTTTTAATTTTCTTATAATTTTTTTATTTTTTTTTAAATTTTAAAAAATAATTTTTTTAATTTTCTTATAAATTTTTTTTAATTTTTAAACTTTTTTTAAAATTTAAAAAAAAAATTTAAATTTTGTTTTAATTTTTGTAACAATTTCTTTTAAAAAATTTTATTTATGTTTTTAAAAATTTTTTCTTAATTTTTTTCAATTTTTTAAATTTTTTTTTTAAATTTTAAAAAAAAATTTTTAATTTAAATTTTTTTTTTAATTTTAAATTTTTTTTTAATTTTGAAAAAAAAAATTAATTTCTTTTCTTTAATTATTTTTCATGTAAACATTTTTTTTTAATTTTTAAAAAAATTTCTTTAATTTTTTTAAATTTTTTAATTTTTTTTAATTTTCTTATAATTTTTTTTTTAATTTTTTAAATTTTTTTTAAAAAATTTGTTTTAATTTTTTAAAATATTTTTTTTTTAATTTGTTTTATTTTTTTCAAATTTTTTAAATTTTTTAAAAAACTTATTAATTTTTTTTTTATTTTTTAAAATTTTAATTGTTTATTTTTTTATTTTTCTTCTAAATTTTTGTATATTTTTTTTATTTTTTTTTATTGTATTTAAATTTCTTTATTTTAATTTTTTTAAATTTTTTCAAATTTTTAAAATTTTTTTTTTATTTTCTTATAAATTTTTTTAAAATTTTTTTAAAAATTTTGAAATTTTTAAAAAAAATTTTTTTAAATTTTGTTTTAATTTTTTAACAATTTCTTTTAAAAAAAAATTATTTGTGTTTTTTAATTTTTTTCATTTTTAAATTTTTTTTTAATTTTAAAATTTTTTTTTTAATTTTTTTAAATTTAAATTTCTTTAATTTTCTTATAATTTTTTTATTTTTTAAAATTTAAAAAAAAAATTTAATTTTTTTTTAAATTATAATTTTTTCATTTAAAAAAATGTTCTTTAATTTTTATTTTTCTTTTATTTTAATTTTTTTTAATTTTTTAAAATTTTTAATTTTTTTTAATTTTCTTATAATTTTTTTTTTTGAATTTTTTAAAAAATTTTTTAATTTCTTATAATTTTTTTTTAATTTTAAAATTTAAAAAAAAAAATTTTTAAATTTTGTTTTAATTTTTAACAATTTCTTTCAAAAAAATTTTATTTATGTTTTTAAAATTGTTTTCTTAATTTTTTTCAATTTTTAATTTTTTTTTTAAATTCTTAAATTTTTTTTTGAATTTTAAAAAATTAAAAAAAAATTTAGTTTTTTTAATTTTTTTTTTAATTTTCTTATAATTTTAATTTTTTCTTTAATTTTTAAATTTTTTTTTTAATTTTTTTAAATTTTTAAATTTTTTAAATTTTTTTTCATTTTTTATAAAATTTTTAAAAAACTTTTTTTCATTTTTTAAAATTTTTTTTCATTTTTTTTTAAATTTTTTAAAAAACTTTTTGAAATTTTTTTTTTAAATTTTAATTGTTTATTTTTTTATTTTTCTTCTAAATTTTTGTATATTTTTTTTATTTAATTTTTTTTGTATTTAAATTTCTTTATTTTAATTTTTTTAAATTTTTTTTAAAAATTTTGTTTATTTTTTTAAAATTTTTATTTGTTTATTTTTTTTAATTTTTTATTTTTCTTTTAATTTTTTGTATATTTTTTTATTAAAATTTTTTTTTGTATTTTAAAATTTTTTTATTTTAATTTTTTTATATTTTTTTTTAAATTAAAAAAAAATTAAATTTTTTTAATTTTTCTCCACTGTAATTTTTAATTTTTTTTAATTTCCTTAACTTTAATTTTGTTTAAAATTAAAATTTTTTTATTTTTTTTTAAATTATATATTTTTTATTTCAAAAAATGTTTTTTTAATTTTTATTTTAATTTTATTTTAATTTTTTTAATTTTTTCAAATTTTTAAATTTTTTTTTAATTTTCTTATAATTTTTTTATTTTTTTTAAATTTAAAAAAAAATTTATTTATGTTTTTTAATTTTTTTCTTAATTTTTTCTTAAATTTCTTTAAAATTTTTTTTTAATTTTTAAAATTTTTTTTTAAAATTTGTTTTAATTTTTTAACAAAATTTTAAAAAAAAATTTTTATTTTTTTTTTAAATTTTTTCTATATTTTTTAATTTTTTTCATTATTTTTAATTTTTTCATTTTTTTTAAATATTTTAAAAAACTTTTTTTCATTTTTTAAAATTTTTTTCATTTTTTTTAAATTTTTTAAAAAACTTTTTGAATTTTTTTTTTATTTTTTAAAATTTTTATTTGTTTATTTTTTTTATTTTTCTTCCAAATTTTTGTATATTTTTTTATTAATTTTTTTGATATTTTTAAATTTTTTTTAAGTTTTTAAAAAAAAATTTTTTCTAATTTTTTTAATTTTTTCAAATTTTTAAATTTTTTTTTAATTTTCTTATAATTTTTTTATTTTTTTTAAATTTTTAAATTTTTTTTTTAAATTTTTTTTTAATTTTTTAACAATTTCTTTAAAAAAAATTTTATTTGTGTTTTTTAATTTTTTTCTATATTTTTTAATTTTTTTCATTTTTAATTTTTTTTATTTTTAAAATTTTTTTTTAATTTTTTTAAATTTAAATTTTTTTAATTTTCTTATAATTTTTTTATTTTTTAAAATTTTTTAAAATTTTTTTAATTTTTTTAATTTTTAAATTTTTTTATAATTTAAAAAAAAAATTTTAAATTTTGTTTTAATTTTTTAACAATTTCTTATAAAAAAATTTTATTTATGTTTTTAAAATTTTTTCTTAATTTTTTTCAATTTTTAAAATTTTTTTTTAATTTTTAAAAATTTTTTAAAATTTAAAAAAGAAATTTTAAATTTTGTTTTAATTTTTTAACAATTTCTTTTAAAAAAATTTTATTTATGATTTTAAAATGTTTTTCTTAATTTTTTTAATTTTTTTCATTTTTAAATTTTTTTTTTAATTTTAAATTTTTTAAATTTTTTTTTAAATTTAAATTTTTTTAATTTTCTTATAATTTTTTTATTTTTTAAAATTTTTTAAAAGTTTTTTAATTTTTTTTATATTATAATTTTTTTATTTCAAAAAATGTTTTTTAATTTTTATTTTTCTTTTATTTTAATTTTTTTAATTTTTTCAAATTTTTAATTTTTTTTTAATTTTCTTATAATTTTTTTATTTTTTTTTAAATTTAAAAATTTTTTTTTAATTTTCTTATAAATTTTTTTTTAATTTTTAATTTTTTTTTTAAATTTAAAAAAAATATTTTTTTTAAATTTTGTTTTAATTTTTTAACAATTTCTTTTTAAAATTTTTTATTTATGTTTTTTAAATTTTTTCTTAATTTTTTTTTAATTTTTTATTTTTTGTATTTATTTTTTTAAATTTTTTTAAAAATTTAAAAATTTTTTAAAATTCCTTTAAATTTTTTTTTTAAATTATAATTTTTTTATTTCAAAAAATGTTTTTTAATTTTTATTTTTCTTTCATTTTAATTTTTTTTAATTTTTTCAAATTTTTAATTTTTTTTTTAATTTTCTTATAATTTTTTTATTTTTTTTTCAATTTTTTAAATTTTTTCTTAATTTCTTATAATTTTTTTTTAATTTTTAAATTTTTTTTTAAAATTTAAAAAAAAAAATTTTTAAATTTTTTTTTAATTTTTTAACAATTTCTTTCAAAAAAATTTTATTTATGTTTTTAAAATTGTTTTCTTAATTTTTTTCAATTTTTAATTTTTTTTTTTAAATTCTTAAATTTTTTTTTGAATTTAAAATTTTTTTTAATTTTTTAAAAAAAAATTTATTTTTTTTAATTTTTATTTTTTTTAATTTTCTTATAATTTTAATTTTTTTTTTAATTTTTAAATTTTTTTTTTAATTTTTTTAAATTTTTAAATTTTTTAAATTTTTTTTCATTTTTTATAAAATTTTTATTTTTTTTTAAATTTTTTTTTAAAATTTTTTAAAAAATTTTGTTTATTTTTTTTAAATTTTTATTTGTTTATTTTTTTTAATTTTTTATTTTTTCTTTTAATTTTTTGTATATTTTTTATTAAAAATTTTTTTTTGTATTTTAAAATTTTTTTATTTTAATTTTTTTATATTTTTTTTTAAATTAAAAAAATTGATTTTTTTTTAATTTTTCTCCACTGTAATTTTTATTTTTTTTAATTTTCTTAACTTTAATTTTGTTTAAAATTTAAATTTTTTTTATTTTTTTTAAAATTATATTTTTTTTATTTCAAAAAATGTTTTTTAATTTTTATTTTTCTTTTATTTTAATTTTTTTTAATTTTTCAAATTTTTAAATTTTTTTTTAATTTTCTTATAATTTTTTTATTTTTTTTTAAGTTTAAAAAAATTTTTCTTTAAAATTTTGTTTTAATTTTTTAACAATTTCTTTAAAAAAATTTATTTATGTTTTTGAAATTTTTTTCTTAATTTTTTCTTAAATTTTTTAAAATTTTTTTTTAATTTTTAAAATTTTTTTTTTAAAAAATTTGTTTTAATTTTTTAACAAAATTTTTAAAAAATTTTTTATTTTTTTTTATTTTTTTTTAAATTTTTTCTATATTTTTTAATTTTTTTCATTATTTTTAATTTTTTTTCATTTTTTTTAAATATTTTAAAAAACTTTTTTTCATTTTTTTAAAATTTTTTTTCATTTTTTTTAAATATTTTTTAAAAAACTTTTTGAAATTTTTTTTTATTTTTTAAAATTTTTATTTGTTTATTTTTTTTATTTTTCTTCCAAATTTTTGTATATTTTTTTATTAATTTTTTTGATATTTTTAATTTTTTTTTAAGTTTTTAAAAAAAAAATTTTTTAATTTTTTTTAATTTTTTCAAATTTTTAAAATTTTTTTTAATTTTCTTTGTTACGAGCCGGGGCTGCGGCAACGCGAGAGGCCGGCGAGAAGGGTATTTCCCAAGGAATATGGTTAACGAATTTGTTAGTAAGGTGCGCGGACGAACCTGATGCGAAATCAGGGAGCCGCTTGGATTATTGACGGCGAGGACGAACCTGATGCGAAATCAGGGAGCCTCTAGGAATGGAGTCAAGCGCGGACGAACCTGATTTGAAATCAGGGAGCCGCAGGAGGGTGAAACGTCGTGAACGAACCCGATGCGAAATCGGGGTGTCACTAGGATGATGTTCACAGACGAACTCGACGCGAAGTCGAGGAGCTGTTAGGAGGTTGGATTATTCACAGACGAACCTGGTGCGAAACCAGGGAGCTGTTCGGAGGTTGGTAGACTTACAGACGAACCTGGTGCGAAACCAGGGAGCTGTAGGATACGGACGAACCTGATGCGAAATCAGGGAGCCGTAGGAGGGTTAAACGTGGACGAACCCGATGCGAAATCGGGGAGCCACTAGGTTGGTAAAATTCCTTTATTTGGATGAAAGGTTGCAAACTAACCTGATGCTAGATCAGGGAGTCGCGGGAAATGTTATTAATGCCTCGTAACTCTTAATTTTTATTTGATACAACTCGAGCGGTAAAGTTGTATCAGTGGGTGAGCGCTACTAAGTTTATAAGGATCGCTGGGTAAAAGATGGGTTTTAACGAATCAACTCGATTTAGAAGTGAACACCATTCGTGTATTCAAGATTAGTTGGTACAAATGTGAATGTCGCGGGAAAATAGTGTAATAAATGTGTGAAAATTACCACTAATTTGCTCGGTGTTGACGCACTGGCGATGCGGGGCGTACGAGCGGCTATAACAAAGTGCCCAATAGAATGTAAACCGAACTCGCGGATTCTATGGGGTCAACTATGATTCCGACGGAGACTTTAGCTCGATCTTACTGAATTCAACCGACTCGGTACGAGCGTGACACCACGTTACTCTACGCGTAACTGTACTGCTTTTAACCGCAGAGGGTAGAAACCAAAGGGTTTATATAGTCCCAAAAATGAGTGGGGATGCATTTGAAATTTCCATATAAGGAAATTCTTCGGGGTCGTCGTCGTGTCACTCCCGTTCCCATGGTCGTGATCCAGATGGTCGAGATCATGACCCCCCTTAGTGGTATGTGATAAGCAAAAGGATTTTTAGGGCGTTTTCCCTTCGTAGACGCGAGCTCGAAAAGTGGTTGAGAGCGGCGTATGGGGAAAAATCCACATACGTAACATCTTATAATTTTTTATTTTTTTTAAATTTTTAAAATTTTTTTTTTAAATTTTTTTTTAATTTTTTAACAATTTCTTTAAAAAAAATTTTATTTGTGTTTTTTAACTTTTTTTATTTTTAAAATTTTTTTTTAATTTTTTTAAATTTAAATTTTTTTAATTTTCTTATAATTTTTTTATTTTTTAAAATTTTTAAAATTTTTTTTTAATTTTTTTTAATTTTTAAATTTTTTTATAATTTAAAAAAAAAATTTTAAATTTTGTTTTAATTTTTTAACAATTTCTTATAAAAAAATTTTATTTATGTTTTTAAAATTTTTTCTTAATTTTTTTCAATTTTTTAAATTTTTTATTAATTTTTAAAATTTTTTTAAAATTTAAAAAAGAAATTTTAAATTTTGTTTTAATTTTTTAACAATTTCTTTTTAAACATTTTTATTTATGTTTTTTAAATTTTTTCTTAATTTTTTTTTAATTTTTTATTTTTTGTATTTATTTTTTTAAATTTTTTTAAAAATTTAAAAATTTTTTAAAATTCCTTTAAATTTTTTTTTTTAAATTATAATTTTTTTATTTCAAAAAATGTTTTATAATTTTTATTTTTCTTTCATTTTAATTTTCTTTAATTTTTTCAAATTTTTAATTTTTTTTTTAATTTTCTTATAATTTTTTTATTTTTTTTAAATTTTTAAAATTTTTTCTTAATTTCTTATAATTTTTTTTTAATTTTTAAATTTTTTTTTTTAAAAAAAAATTTTTAAATTTTGTTTTAATTTTTTAACAATTTCTTTTAAAAAAATTTTATTTATGATTTTAAAATGTTTTTCTTAATTTTTTAAAAAATTTTTTAATTTTCTTATAAATTTTTTTTTAATTTTTAATATTTTTTTTTAAATTTAAAAAATTTTTTTTTTAAATTTTGTTTTAATTTTTTAACAATTTCTTTAAAAAAAAATTTATTTGTGTTTTTTAAATTTTTTTCTATATTTTTTAATTTTTTTAATTTTTAAATTTTTTTTTAATTTTAAATTTTCTTAAAATTTTTTTAAATTTAATTTTTATTTAATTTTCTTATAATTTTTTTATTTTTTAAAATTTTTTAAAAATTTTTTAATTTTTTTTATATTATAATTTTTTTTTATATTATAATTTTTTTATTTCAAAAAATGTTTTTTAATTTTTATTTTTCTTTTATTTTAATTTATTTTAATTTTTTCGAATTTTTAATTTTTTTTTAATTTTCTTATAATTTTTTTATTTTTTTTAAATTTAAAATTTTTTTTTAATTTTCTTATAAATTTTTTTTTAATTTTTAATTTTTTTTTTAAATTTAAAAAATATATTTTTTTAAAATTTTGTTTTAATTTTTTAACAATTTCTTTTTAAAAAAAATTTATTTGTGTTTTTTAAATTTTTTTCTATATTTTTTAATTTTTTTCATTTTTAATTTTTTTTTAGAATTTTAAAATTTTTTTTTTAATTTTTTTAAATTTAAATTTTTTAAATTTTCTTATAATTTTTTTATTTTTTAAAATTTTTTAAAATTTTTTTAATATTTTTTTAAATTATAATTTTGTTATTTCAAAAAATGTTTTTTAATTTTTATTTTTCTTTTATTTTCTATATTTTTTAATTTTTTCATTTTTAATTTTTTTTTTATTTTAAAATTTTTTTTTTAATTTTTTTAAATTTAAATTTTTTTAATTTTCTTATAATTTTTTTATTTTTTTTAATTTTTAAATTTTTTTATAATTTAAAAAAAAATTTTAAATTTTGTTTTAATTTTTTAACAATTTCTTATAAAAAAATTTTATTTATGTTTTTAAAATTTTTTTCTTAATTTTTTTCAATTTTTAAAATTTTTTTTAATTTTTAAAATTTTTTTTAAAATTTAAAAAAGAAATTTTAAATTTTGTTTTAATTTTTTAACAATTTCTTTTTAAAAATTTTTATTTATGTTTTTTAAATTTTTTCTTAATTTTTTTTAATTTTTTATTTTTTGTATATATTTTTTTAAATTTTTTTAAAAACTTAAAAATTTTTTAAAATTCCTTTAAATTTTTTTTTTTAAATTATAATTTTTTTATTTCAAAAAATGTTTTTTAATTTTTATTTTTCTTTCATTTTAATTTTTTTTAATTTTTTCAAATTTTTAATTTTTTTTTTAATTTTCTTATAATTTTTTTATTTTTTTTAAATTTTTAAAATTTTTTCTTAATTTCTTATAATTTTTTCTTAATTTCTTATAATTTTTTCTTAATTTCTTATAATTTTTTTTTAATTTTTAAATTTTTTTTTAAAATTTAAAAAAGAAATTTTAAATTTTGTTTTAATTTTTTAACAATTTCTTTTTAAAAATTTTTATTTATGTTTTTTAAATTTTTTCTTAATTTTTTTTTAATTTTTTATTTTTTGTATATATTTTTTTAAATTTTTTTAAAAACTTAAAAATTTTTTAAAATTCCTTTAAATTTTTTTTTTAAATTATAATTTTTTTATTTCAAAAAATGTTTTTTAATTTTTATTTTTCTTTCATTTTAATTTTTTTTAATTTTTTCAAATTTTTAATTTTTTTTTTAATTTTCTTATAATTTTTTTATTTTTTTTAAATTTTTAAAATTTTTTCTTAATTTCTTATAATTTTTTCTTAATTTCTTATAATTTTTTCTTAATTTCTTATAATTTTTTTTAATTTTAAAATTTTTTTTTTAAAATTTAAAAAAAAAATTTTTAAATTTTGTTTTAATTTTTTAACAATTTCTTTTAAAAAAATTTTATTTATGATTTTAAAATGTTTTTCATAATTTTTTTTTTAATTTTTTTTAATTTTTTTTTAATTTTCTTATAAATTTTTTTTTAATTTTTAATATTTTTTTTTAAATTTAAAAAAATTTTTTTTTTAAATTTTGTTTTAATTTTTTAACAATTTCTTTAAAAAAAAATTTATTTGTGTTTTTTAAATTTTTTTCTATATTTTTTAATTTTTTTCATTTTTAAATTTTTTTTTTAATTTTAAATTTTTGTAAAATTTTTTTAAATTTAAATTTTTTTAATTTTCTTATAATTTTTTTATTTTTTAAAATTTTTAAAATTTTTTTTAATTTTTTTTAAATTTTATTTTTTTTATTTCAAAAAATGTTTTTTTAATTTTTATTTTACTTTTATTTTAATTTTTTTAATTTTTTCAAATTTTTAAATTTTTTTTTAATTTTCTTATAATTTTTTTATTTTTTTTAAATTTAAAAAAAAAAATTTTAAATTTTGTTTTAATTTTTTAACAATTTCTTTAAAAAAAATTATTTATGTTTTTTAATTTTTTTTCTTAATTTTTCTTAAATTTTTTTAAATTTTTTTTTTAATTTTTAAAATTTTTTTTTAAAAAATTTGTTTTAATTTTTTAACAAAATTTAAAAAAAAAATTTTATTTTTTTTTTAAATTTTTTCTATATTTTTTAATTTTGTTCATTATTTTTATTTTTTTTTTTCATTTTTTTTAAATTTTTTAAGAAACTTTTTTTCATTTTTTTAAATTTTTAAAAATTTTTATTTGTTTATTTTTTTTATTTTTCTTCCAAATTTTTGTACATTTTTTTTATTTAATTTTTTTTTGTATTTTGTAACGTCCCACAATTTTTCGCGCGTTTCCTATTCCCAATTCCACTAGTAAACCTCAAAATCACTCCACTAAAGTCTATCAAACTCAACTTCTACCCCATCTCCTCAATCACCGATCACCTTGATGTTGCACCTTAGCGGTCAACAACACAGGATGATCAATACAAACCTCCACCTCGCTGATGTACCTTAGCGGTCCCCATCACGAGATGATCGTTTCAAAACCCTCTTCGCCTATTCGTCTTACAAGGCACGAATCATTCCCTCCAAAAACAAATTCAAACAAGTCCCTCATTACAAATCCCTCTTAAATCGAGACCAAGTCTCAACCCCCTCTTTACGACTCATGAAGTCCAAGCCACTCTAATAACCCCTTCCCCGTAAAACACCCGAAATCCATTCGATGAGTTGAGTATCTCTTTTCGCAGTCATAAAACCCCAGAAACCTAATTGCGACGTATATTTGGCGTACGTGACATAAATACGTCTATTAATAGACGTACCGTTTGTAAAAACCCCGGAAGTCCTACTGCGTCTTAAACCGAAATGTGTCAAGGTCTTTACCGCGCGTACCCCACAATACTCCTGTGAAAAGTACATAAATATGAGGTCCTGACAGGCCGAGCTCTCTTTCTTCGACAGAAACCTCTTAGGTAGAAGGCTTTCTTGAAAAGTATATCTTAAAAGTGTTAATATTAAACTCAGTGTTCGACGATCACCGTAAGCCATTTATATTACTTAATATTATTGTGCATATCACCACCATACCATACTATTCTATTATTTTGTTTATAACTGCTTATCGCAATCTTACTATTCAATTATTTCATTTATAACTGCTTATCGCAATCTTACTATTCAATTATTTCGTTTATAACTGCTTATCGCAATCTTACTATTCTATTATAACTGCTTATCGCAATCTTATCATATTATTATTATTAACGATCATTATTAAACGACTTATATTGTATCTCATGTCCATATATATATATTAAATGTTATAACCATATTACAAATATTGTGCCAATTCTAAAAGCCCCTCGCACGATTATAATAACCGATTAACGAAGTTAATAAATCGCTTTGTTTAAAATCTTGCTTCAAGTTGTTTGTGTTCAACCATTAGTTACGAACGTACTAAGATACAAACCAACGAGTCGGCGAAACAGCTGATCGCGGATCGCGAACTAGAGAACAGTGACAGTGTTTACTAACATTCCCTTGCATAGCTGCACGTATAGACGAATTTCTCAAGAAATATTACGAGGAAACTTTTTGTGCCTATGCAACGGTAAATCTGATATTACGTAAACCAAAACAAAGTGCTAACGGGTGTTCCCCAAATACGCTCTAGCCTTTAAACTTCCCTGGTCGACTAGTGTGCTGGATTATAGATTCGCGCCTGGCGTTCCTCCCTGTAAAACGATCAGTGTGCTGGATTCAAGATTCGCGCCTGACGTTCCTCTCTTTCAAAACCCTCAGTGTGCTGGATTCAAGATTCGCGCCTGACGTTCCTCTCCTTCCAAACCCTCAGTGTGCTGGATTATAGATTCGCGCCTGAATTCCTTTCAAACCCTCAGTGTGCTGGATTATAGATTCGCGCCTGAATTCCTTTCAAACCCTCAGTGTGCTGGATTCAAGATTCGCGCCTAAGTTCCTTCCAAACCCTCAGTGTGACGGATTTAATATTCGCGCCTGGTCTTCCCCCAAAAATCTCAGAGTGCTGGATTTTAGATTCGCGCCTGTCTTTCTCCTTTCCTAATGTCATCGTTCCCAAAAGACCTCACCCGGGACGTGACATAATTTTGGTGACAGCGGTGGGATGCGTCAACTGTTAATAGGAATAAATTCCCTAACATACGGTACCCACAATTGCCTATTTAGCATGTATACAGAATACGTTAGTCCGTGGAAACCAGCCTACAGGAGCCGCCAATTACAAAATTTGACGGCATCTATACAGTGGATGGTCTGTGTTTCCGGGACCATAGTAACAAACGACGAAGGCGACGAAATTTGCTTACATTGCTCCCGACTAGTACCAACAGAAACGGTGACAGAGTATCAAATTCACTACTGCCAAACACCCTATACATTCCCTAATTGCCTAAGGTGCAATAGCGTGATATATCAAACGCGTCCCGCAACCAATTGTGTCGAGTGTACACAGTGGTACTTCCTTTCAAACAGAAATTGAATCACTAATATCCTTTTACCACGAAATTTAAACAACCTGCCTGACGCAACATAAGACATTGATAACTAACATGTGCGATTCACGCCAAAGTCAAAATACATTATATTTCCCAAGCCGCAGGCTGCGGGGCGTTTTGTCAGATTCAAACGCATTAATCTGTGTTTCGGGAGGAGCAGCTACGACCACGGAAGGCGGAAAAATTTGCCTAAATTGCTTTAATTCAAATCGGGTAGAGAATATCATAGATTTTGAGTAGCTGCTGCCGGACGCTTAAACATAGGAAACCTCTTAAATCACCCTAAAATAATAAAATTTACCGAGTTTAAAAATGTCCGAATCCGGTGATACCGACAACCTCCGCGTGCTAGACCAAGACGCGGAGCCTTTCAATAGCGCTATAGAAAACGCCACCGCCGAAATAATGGAACAATTACAAAAATTACGTGAGAAACGAGCCGAAATCGACAATTTGCACATGAGATTTGCGGTAAATTCCGAAACTAAAACGTATACGGGCGAAGGCATCGGACCGCCCGAACCCACGCTTAAAGGTCTTTCCGATAAAATACAGAATATCGAAGCAATGATGAAAAAACTTCTTGCACCCCCGCCAATTGCGAATAACTTTGCTACACCGGGTTCCTCCCGTTTCGATACAAAACCGGTGCTAAATTACAATAAAACTCCTGAGGCATTGAATAGTAATAATATTCCGAACCAGGATCCAACACCCCAGATCACGTTAAAAGACGCCATAGAAACGGTCCCTAACTTTAACGGACATAATATACCAGTGGTGCAATTCGCGAGAGCCTGCAATAGGGCTAAAGCTCTGGTTCCCCCGCAGGCTGAACCCCAGCTGGCGAGGTTGTTACGCAATAAACTGCAGGACCAAGCCTGTTTGGCCGTTGAGGATAGGGTTTTTGACTCTGTAAATGATTTAATTAAACAACTAAAACGTACATTCTCCCCCGCGAAAACGTCAGATCACTATCGAGGAGAATTAGCAAATATTATCAAAGGAACAAATGAACACGTACTAGAGTACATCTCGCGCGTTAAGGATCTCCGATTCGCTATTTTGGAAGAGGATAGGGATTATTATCGCGACTTTGCACGGAATCATCCCGAGGACCTAGACCGTTTGACGTTGGATTCATTTGTGGATGGCCTTCCTCCCCATATACGAACAAGATTATTCCAACATAATTTCGAAACGCTCGATGAAGCTTTTGAGCTAGCTGTACTCGTGGATAAGAAGATTGACAGGGATCGTCAAAGGTTTTCAGAACAAAAGGCCCCGAAATTAACGTGCCAACTCTGCAATAAGACAGGACACGACGCACGGTCCTGCCGAGGCAATCAAAATATAGTTTCACAACCCTTCGAGAGATACCCTCCAAACCGCGTTGTAGGATATGGAAACCCGGCACCCAATCCTCTGGTCCCTTACTGGGACAAAAACCGACCTCCTCCTTCAAGGCCTACGGAATTACGTATTTGCACATATTGTAAAAAGCCCGGACATTTAATCTCTGAATGTAGGAAACGCTTATTTAATCGCAATGAGAGAAGCCCTGGAACCTTCCAGGAACGGGATTCGGGAAACGCTCTGCCCCTACGGTCAACAGCGGACGCGTACCGTGGAACGGGCCAAGCAGGAGCGCGTCCAATGACAATACGAGCGGAATCGGGAATACCAGAACAAGAATCGCTACCGCATGGTTAAATGCCGTCGACGAAGCCCCGTCCGTAATAATTCAGTCCCCGGATTTTGAAGTAGCACCAGAGTTAATGATTGATACTGGGTCCGAAGTGAATTTGTTGAAAATTCACACAATAAAACAACCACAAAACATAGATATCAATAAACAGGTGCAATTAAGAGGCATCGCTAAAGACCTCGTCTTCACCCTTGGGACAATAAACATAACTCTATTGGGCAACGATGTCACATTCCACGTAGTCGAAAACGACTTCCCAATCAAACCACAAGGAATATTAGGCACCGAATTCTTTATAAAACAAAATGCTTCAATACATTACTCGAAGAAACAGTTGGAGTTCGAAGGAAACTCCATCCCGTTCGTAAATAAGGATCAACTCGTGCTACCCGCTAGATCGAAAACAGTTTGCTTCGTAAACATATCAAATTCAGACGTAAAGGAAGGATATTTGCCTAGATTAGATTTAGGCACTGGTATTCATGCAGGTAATGCCCTCGTCCGTAATAAGGACGGCAAAGCGTACCTACAAATTATAAATTCTAATGAAATGGACACGACGATCACTGTACCTACTGTTGAATTGGAAGAATTTGAAATTGTAATTCCAGAACCCAAACAAAGACGACCGAAAGAGACTAAGACGTCTAAACGCGTCAATCCTATTCCAACCCTAACAAAATTCAAGCCCCTCTTTCCCCAGGATCCGTCGATCCATCATTCAGAGGTACCCGCGAAGGTACACTCGCTCTCATCCCCAGGGCATTATGCCGAAACAACCCTTCCCCTAGAATTCCAGGAGTCTCTTACTATGGCGTCGGGTGAGGAAATATCGATAATTTCTGAACAAACCGCAACAAGAATGGAACGAGTGCTCAAACTAATTTCAACGGAACACATGAATCCGGAGGAAAAACTTCATGTCCAAAGAATTTTATATAAATACCATGACCTCTTCCATCTACCAGATGAGAAGTTAGGCCACACAAACGCTATCCAGCATGGGATCCAGACAATGGACCCAGTGCCAGTAAATACTAAACAATATCGCTTCCCTCCTGTACATAAGAAGGAAATAGACAAGCAAATAAAGAATTTACTAACTAACGACATTATAAAACCGTCATTATCACCCTATAATTCACCTATTTGGATCGTCTCTAAAAAACCAGGACCCAATGGGGAACTCTTGTGGAGAATGGTAATTGACTTCAGGGATTTAAACGGAAAAACCGTTCCTGACGCATACCCACTTCCAAACATTAACGAAATACTAGACCAATTAGGAGGAGCAAAATACTTTTCCGTATTCGACCTAGCTTCCGGATTTCACCAAATCCCTATGAAACCGGAAGATGCGCCTAAAACGGCCTTTTCTACACCTCATGGACATTATGAGTTTGTTAGAATGCCATTTGGACTTTGTAATGCACCAGCTACTTTCCAACGTTTAATGGATCACACGCTCACGGGACTCCAAGGCACAGAAATGTTCGTATATCTGGACGATATTGTCCTTTACGCGAGTTCCCTTACAGAACATTTAATAAAATTTAAAAAACTTGCTCAACGCCTAAGAGAGGCGAATCTTAAACTTCAGCCTTCGAAATGTAAATTTCTACACAAAGAAGTCGCATATTTGGGTCACATAATTACAGAACAAGGAGTAAAACCTGATCCAGGAAAAATTGAAGCCGTCCGAAACTACCCGGCACCAAATACACCTAAAGGAATCAAACAATTCCTTGGTTTAACCGGATATTATAGGAAATTTATCCCAGACTTTTCTAAAATAGCTCGTCCGTTAACCCAACTATTGAAGAAAGACACAATATTTGAGTGGGGACCGTCCCAGAAAACGGCTTTTGACCACTTAAGACTAGCATTGCAGAAAGAACCTATCCTGCAATACCCGAATTTTGACCTGGAATTTCACGTCACTACAGATGCTTCTGACTACGCTATAGGAGGGATATTGAGTCAGACTATAGATGGAAAAGAGTTACCGATCGCTTACGCCTCTCGCCTCCTAAATAAAGCAGAAATAAATTACGCAACCATAGAGAAGGAACTTTTAGCCATCGTATATTGCGTTAGGCACTTCCGACCTTATCTATACGGAAGGAAATTTATTTTATTTACCGACCATCAACCACTAATCTGGTTACATAGAGTAAAAGACCCAACGTCACGTCTCGTTAGGTGGCGTTTAAAATTAGCTGAGTATGAATACGAAATTCGATACCAACCGGGGAAAAGCAACAAACTTGCCGACGCTCTATCTCGTAATCCCCCTACAGTGGAGGCATGCCCAATACGGCCACGAGAAGAAGCCGACGAAGACTGGGTGGACTGGCCCACACCAGATACCAAAAAATCTCGGACTACTAAGGAAACTAAAACCCCACCTACACGAGGTCCTGGAAGACCTCGGGGTTCCCGACCATCCACCTCTGCTTCAGAACCCACAAATAAACCCCATCTAAGGACGAAACCTACGCGGATGCAGCCTCACCGGAAGGTACGAAAAGGTCCAACATCTGCAGTAGAATCCACAAAAGAAAATTTATCAGAACCAATGAGTAGCGTCGAAGAAAAGAATCAGGAAAATGAAGGGGAACAAATAACCACCCCTTACGAACATATTTCGCCTCAGCAGTCCCCAGTTCCCCAGATACAAACGGATCCCGATTCCGAAGTGGAATCAAACGTATCAGACGAGTCAACATCCGACTCGGATTTATCAATAATTGAGCAAGACGATTCCCATGATGCAGAATACGAAGCTGACCCAGACCGAGAAATCAGAATAGTACCGTCCATCAGTCGCGACCCATTGTCCCTACGTAAAGAAACGCTCGTCTTCCTTTTGAGTGCCGATGGGAAACCTTGCGACGAAGGAGCTAAACAGTTACAAGAAGCAGGAGAACTGACAATAGCAAACGAACTCACTCTGGGCAGGGCTCATGTGTCATATAAAAAGGGACAAATTCTCGTAGGGTTAGTTATCAAGGAAACACAAAATATTCCCCTAACCACGACAAATTGGAGAACAGCCCTTTCTTCTCTTAGGGATGTAGTACGTGAGTTAACTATATATTCATTCAGTATTGCCAAAACGACAAACATTGATCAGCTAAGTTGGCAAGATATTATTATGGACATTCTCGAAACCGTCGACGAGGAAGACATCGAGGTCACAATATGCCTACAAATAGTTCAGATCCCACCGCTGTCACCAAAAATATGTCACGTCCCGGGTGAGGTCTTTTGGGAACGATGACATTAGGAAAGGAGAAAGACAGGCGCGAATCTAAAATCCAGCACTCTGAGATTTTTGGGGGAAGACCAGGCGCGAATATTAAATCCGTCACACTGAGGGTTTGGAAGGAACTTAGGCGCGAATCTTGAATCCAGCACACTGAGGGTTTGAAAGGAATTCAGGCGCGAATCTATAATCCAGCACACTGAGGGTTTGGAAGGAGAGGAACGTCAGGCGCGAATCTTGAATCCAGCACACTGAGGGTTTTGAAAGAGAGGAACGTCAGGCGCGAATCTTGAATCCAGCACACTGAGGATTTTGAAGGGAGGAACGCCAGGCGCGAATCTATAATCCAGCACACTAGTCGACCAGGGAAGTTTAAAGGCTAGAGCGTATTTGGGGAACACCCGTTAGCACTTTGTTTGGTTTACGTAATATCAGATTTACCGTTGCATAGGCACAAAAAGTTTCTTCGTAATATTTCTTGAGAAATTCGTCTATACGTGCAGCTATGCAAGGGAATGTTAGTAAACACTGTCACTGTTCTCTAGTTCGCGATCCGCGATCAGCTGTTTCGCCGACTCGTTGGTTTGTATCTTAGTACGTTCGTAACTAATGGTTGAACACAAACAACTTGAAGCAAGATTTTAAACAAAGCGATTTATTAACTTCGTTAATCGGTTATTATAATCGTGCGAGGGGGCTTTTAGAATTGGCACAATATTTGTAATATGGTTATAACATTTAATATATATATATTGACATGAGATACAATATAAGTCGTTTAATAATGATCGTTAATAATAATAATATGATAAGATTGCGATAAGCAGTTATAATAGAATAGTAAGATTGCGATAAGCAGTTATAAACAAAATAATAGAATAGTAAGATTGCGATAAGCAGTTATAAATGAAATAATAGAATTGTAAGATTGCGATAAGCAGTTATAAACGAAATAATTGAATAGTAAGATTGCGATAAGCAGTTATAAATGAAATAATTGAATAGTAAGATTGCGATAAGCAGTTATAAACAAAATAATAGAATAGTATGGTATGGTGGTGATATGCACAATAATATTAAGTAATATAAATGGCTTACGGTGATCGTCGAACACTGAGTTTAATATTAACACTTTTAAGATATACTTTTCAAGAAAGCCTTCTACCTAAGAGGTTTCTGTCGAAGAAAGAGGACTCGGCCTGTCAGGACCTCATATTTATGTACTTTCACAGGAGTATTGTGGGGTACGCGCGGTAAAGACCTTGACACATTTCGGTTTAAGACGCAGTAGGACTTCCGGGGTTTTTACAAACGGTACGTCTATTAATAGACGTATTTATGTCACGTACGCCAAATATACGTCGCAATTAGGTTTCTGGGGTTTTTATGACTGCGAAAAGAGATACTCAACTCATCGAATGGATTTCGGGTGTTTTACGGGGAAGGGGTTATTAGAGTGGCTTGGACTTCATGAGTCGTAAAGAGGGGGTTGAGACTTGGTCTCGATTTAAGAGGGATTTGTAATGAGGGACTTGTTTGAATTTGTTTTTGGAGGGAATGATTCGTGCCTTGTAAGACGAATAGGCGAAGAGGGTTTTGAAACGATCATCTCGTGATGGGGACCGCTAAGGTACATCAGCGAGGTGGAGGTTTGTATTGATCATCCTGTGTTGTTGACCGCTAAGGTGCAACATCAAGGTGATCGGTGATTGAGGAGATGGGGTAGGAGTTGAGTTTGATAGACTTTAGTGGAGTGATTTTGAGGTTTACTAGTGGAATTGGGAATAGGAAACGCGCGAAAAATCGTGGGACGTTACACCTCCCCCCTTATATGAAGAAATGTGTACATTTCTTAACATAGGGTTAGGGTGTCTTGAAATGCGGAGGAAAAGAAAAATAAAATAAAATGTACCGTTTTGGAAAAAATAAAAATAAAATGGTTTGGAAATAATAAAATAAAATAAAATATATAGCCTATTTGGCGTAAAAGAAAAGTAAAATAAAAGATGAGAATAATAATAATAGAAAATATAAAAGAATTGATTGTATTAGGAAAAAAAACATTTACTTATACTTAAAAATAATATGTATATATATATGTATATAAAAGAAATAGAAAATAAGGAATATTTACAAGGAAGGATAGGATTAAGGTTTAATAGGGGGAATATGGATCGGGAATTGGGAAGAGGAATTCGGAGTGGTCCAGGACGTAAGTGAGGTTATTATCTCCCTGACAGAGATAAGCGAACCACGCTAGATCCTCGGGCGTCAGCTCTATGGTATCAGGTAACCTGATGGCTGACCCCGTGTCCAGGATTTCTTTCTTTTTTTTTTTTTTTTTTTTTTTTTTTTTTTTTTTACCAAAAAATGTCATCGTTCCCAAAAGACCTCACCCGGGACGTGACATATTTTTGGTGACAGCGGTGGGATGCGTCAACTGTTAATAGGAATAAATTCCCTAACATACGGTACCCACAATTGCCTATTTAGCATGTATACAGAATACGTTAGTCCGTGGAAACCAGCCTACAGGAGCCGCCAATTACAAAATTTGACGGCATCTATACAGTGGATGGTCTGTGTTTCCGGGACCATAGTAACAAACGACGAAGGCGACGAAATTTGCTTACATTGCTCCCGACTAGTACCAACAGAAACGGTGACAGAGTATCAAATTCACTACTGCCAAACACCCTATATATTCCCTAATTGCCTAAGGTGCAATAGCGTGATATATCAAACGCGTCCCGCAACCAATTGTGTCGAGTGTACACAGTGGTACTTCCTTTCAAACAGAAATTGAATCACTAATATCCTTTTACCACGAAATTTAAACAACCTGCCTGACGCAACATAAGACATTGATAACTAACATGTGCGATTCACGCCAAAGTCAAAATACATTATATTTCCCAAGCCGCAGGCTGCGGGGCGTTTTGTCAGATTCAAACGCATTAATCTGTGTTTCGGGAGGAGCAGCTACGACCACGGAAGGCGGAAAAATTTGCCTAAATTGCTTTAATTCAAATCGGGTAGAGAATATCATAGATTTTGAGTAGCTGCTGCCGGACGCTTAAACATAGGAAACCTCTTAAATCACCCTAAAATAATAAAATTTACCGAGTTTAAAAATGTCCGAATCCGGTGATACCGACAACCTCCGCGTGCTAGACCAAGACGCGGAGCCTTTCAATAGCGCTATGGAAAACGCCACCGCCGAAATAATGGAACAATTACAAAAATTACGTGAGAAACGAGCCGAAATCGACAATTTGCACATGAGATTTGCGGTAAATTCCGAAACTAAAACGTATACGGGCGAAGGCATCGGACCGCCCGAACCCACGCTTAAAGGTCTTTCCGATAAAATACAGAATATCGAAACAATGATGAAAAAACTTCTTGCACCCCCGCCAATTGCGAATAACTTTGCTACACCGGGTTCCTCCCGTTTCGATACAAAACCGGTGCTAAATTACAATAAAACTCCTGAGGCATTGAATAGTAATAATATTCCGAACCAGGATCCAACACCCCAGATCACGTTAAAAGACGCCATAGAAACGGTCCCTAACTTTAACGGACATAATATACCAGTGGTGCAATTCGCGAGAGCCTGCAATAGGGCTAAAGCTCTGGTTCCCCCGCAGGCTGAACCCCAGCTGGCGAGGTTGTTACGCAATAAACTGCAGGACCAAGCCTGTTTGGCCGTTGAGGATAGGGTTTTTGACTCTGTAAATGATTTAATTAAACAACTAAAACGTACATTCTCCCCCGCGAAAACGTCAGATCACTATCGAGGAGAATTAGCAAATATTATCAAAGGAACAAATGAACACGTACTAGAGTACATCTCGCGCGTTAAGGATCTCCGATTCGCTATTTTGGAAGAGGATAGGGATTATTATCGCGACTTTGCACGGAATCATCCCGAGGACCTAGACCGTTTGACGTTGGATTCATTTGTGGATGGCCTTCCTCCCCATATACGAACAAGATTATTCCAACATAATTTCGAAACGCTCGATGAAGCTTTTGAGCTAGCTGTACTCGTGGATAAGAAGATTGACAGGGATCGTCAAAGGTTTTCAGAACAAAAGGCCCCGAAATTAACGTGCCAACTCTGCAATAAGACAGGACACGACGCACGGTCCTGCCGAGGCAATCAAAATATAGTTTCACAACCCTTCGAGAGATACCCTCCAAACCGCGTTGTAGGATATGGAAACCCGGCACCCAATCCTCTGGTCCCTTACTGGGACAAAAACCGACCTCCTCCTTCAAGGCCTACGGAATTACGTATTTGCACATATTGTAAAAAGCCCGGACATTTAATCTCTGAATGTAGGAAACGCTTATTTAATCGCAATGAGAGAAGCCCTGGAACCTTCCAGGAACGGGATTCGGGAAACGCTCTGCCCCTACGGTCAACAGCGGACGCGTACCGTGGAACGGGCCAAGCAGGAGCGCGTCCAATGACAATACGAGCGGAATCGGGAATACCAGAACAAGAATCGCTACCGCATGGTTAAATGCCGTCGACGAAGCCCCGTCCGTAATAATTCAGTCCCCGGATTTTGAAGTAGCACCAGAGTTAATGATTGATACTGGGTCCGAAGTGAATTTGTTGAAAATTCACACAATAAAACAACCACAAAACATAGATATCAATAAACAGGTGCAATTAAGAGGCATCGCTAAAGACCTCGTCTTCACCCTTGGGACAATAAACATAACTCTATTGGGCAACGATGTCACATTCCACGTAGTCGAAAACGACTTCCCAATCAAACCACAAGGAATATTAGGCACCGAATTCTTTATAAAACAAAATGCTTCAATACATTACTCGAAGAAACAGTTGGAGTTCGAAGGAAACTCCATCCCGTTCGTAAATAAGGATCAACTCGTGCTACCCGCTAGATCGAAAACAGTTTGCTTCGTAAACATATCAAATTCAGACGTAAAGGAAGGATATTTGCCTAGATTAGATTTAGGCACTGGTATTCATGCAGGTAATGCCCTCGTCCGTAATAAGGACGGCAAAGCGTACCTACAAATTATAAATTCTAATGAAATGGACACGACGATCACTGTACCTACTGTTGAATTGGAAGAATTTGAAATTGTAATTCCAGAACCCAAACAAAGACGACCGAAAGAGACTAAGACGTCTAAACGCGTCAATCCTATTCCAACCCTAACAAAATTCAAGCCCCTCTTTCCCCAGGATCCGTCGATCCATCATTCAGAGGTACCCGCGAAGGTACACTCGCTCTCATCCCCAGGGCATTATGCCGAAACAACCCTTCCCCTAGAATTCCAGGAGTCTCTTACTATGGCGTCGGGTGAGGAAATATCGATAATTTCTGAACAAACCGCAACAAGAATGGAACGAGTGCTCAAACTAATTTCAACGGAACACATGAATCCGGAGGAAAAACTTCATGTCCAAAGAATTTTATATAAATACCATGACCTCTTCCATCTACCAGATGAGAAGTTAGGCCACACAAACGCTATCCAGCATGGGATCCAGACAATGGACCCAGTGCCAGTAAATACTAAACAATATCGCTTCCCTCCTGTACATAAGAAGGAAATAGACAAGCAAATAAAGAATTTACTAACTAACGACATTATAAAACCGTCATTATCACCCTATAATTCACCTATTTGGATCGTCTCTAAAAAACCAGGACCCAATGGGGAACTCTTGTGGAGAATGGTAATTGACTTCAGGGATTTAAACGGAAAAACCGTTCCTGACGCATACCCACTTCCAAACATTAACGAAATACTAGACCAATTAGGAGGAGCAAAATACTTTTCCGTATTCGACCTAGCTTCCGGATTTCACCAAATCCCTATGAAACCGGAAGATGCGCCTAAAACGGCCTTTTCTACACCTCATGGACATTATGAGTTTGTTAGAATGCCATTTGGACTTTGTAATGCACCAGCTACCTTCCAACGTTTAATGGATCACACGCTCACGGGACTCCAAGGCACAGAAATGTTCGTATATCTGGACGATATTGTCCTTTACGCGAGTTCCCTTACAGAACATTTAATAAAATTTAAAAAACTTGCTCAACGCCTAAGAGAGGCGAATCTTAAACTTCAGCCTTCGAAATGTAAATTTCTACACAAAGAAGTCGCATATTTGGGTCACATAATTACAGAACAAGGAGTAAAACCTGATCCAGGAAAAATTGAAGCCGTCCGAAACTACCCGGCACCAAATACACCTAAAGGAATCAAACAATTCCTTGGTTTAACCGGATATTATAGGAAATTTATCCCAGACTTTTCTAAAATAGCTCGTCCGTTAACCCAACTATTGAAGAAAGACACAATATTTGAGTGGGGACCGTCCCAGAAAACGGCTTTTGACCACTTAAGACTAGCATTGCAGAAAGAACCTATCCTGCAATACCCGAATTTTGACCTGGAATTTCACGTCACTACAGATGCTTCTGACTACGCTATAGGAGGGATATTGAGTCAGACTATAGATGGAAAAGAGTTACCGATCGCTTACGCCTCTCGCCTCCTAAATAAAGCAGAAATAAATTACGCAACCATAGAGAAGGAACTTTTAGCCATCGTATATTGCGTTAGGCACTTCCGACCTTATCTGTACGGAAGGAAATTTATTTTATTTACCGACCATCAACCACTAATCTGGTTACATAGAGTAAAAGACCCAACGTCACGTCTCGTTAGGTGGCGTTTAAAATTAGCTGAGTATGAATACGAAATTCGATACCAACCGGGGAAAAGCAACAAACTTGCCGACGCTCTATCTCGTAATCCCCCTACAGTGGAGGCATGCCCAATACGGCCACGAGAAGAAGCCGACGAAGACTGGGTGGACTGGCCCACACCAGATACCAAAAAACCTCGGACTACTAAGGAAACTAAAACCCCACCTACACGAGGTCCTGGAAGACCTCGGGGTTCCCGACCATCCACCTCTGCTTCAGAACCCACAAGTAAACCCCATCTAAGGACGAAACCTACGCGGATGCAGCCTCACCGGAAGGTACGAAAAGGTCCAACATCTGCAGTAGAATCCACAAAAGAAAATTTATCAGAACCAATGAGTAGCGTCGAAGAAGAGAATCAGGAAAATGAAGGGGAACAAATAACCACCCCTTACGAACATATTTCGCCTCAGCAGTCCCCAGTTCCCCAGATACAAACGGATCCCGATTCCGAAGTGGAATCAAACGTATCAGACGAGTCAACATCCGACTCGGATTTATCAATAATTGAGCAAGACGATTCCCATGATGCAGAATACGAAGCTGACCCAGACCGAGAAATCAGAATAGTACCGTCCATCAGTCGCGACCCATTGTCCCTACGTAAAGAAACGCTCGTCTTCCTTTTGAGTGCCGATGGGAAACCTTGCGACGAAGGAGCTAAACAGTTACAAGAAGCAGGAGAACTGACAATAGCAAACGAACTCACTCTGGGCAGGGCTCATGTGTCATATAAAAAGGGACAAATTCTCGTAGGGTTAGTTATCAAGGAAACACAAAATATTCCCCTAACCACGACAAATTGGAGAACAGCCCTTTCTTCTCTTAGGGATGTAGTACGTGAGTTAACTATATATTCATTCAGTATTGCCAAAACGACAAACATTGATCAGCTAAGTTGGCAAGATATTATTATGGACATTCTCGAAACCGTCGACGAGGAAGACATCGAGGTCACAATATGCCTACAAATAGTTCAGATCCCACCGCTGTCACCAAAAATATGTCACGTCCCGGGTGAGGTCTTTTGGGAACGATGACATTAGGAAAGGAGAAAGACAGGCGCGAATCTAAAATCCAGCACTCTGAGATTTTTGGGGGAAGACCAGGCGCGAATATTAAATCCGTCACACTGAGGGTTTGGAAGGAACTTAGGCGCGAATCTTGAATCCAGCACACTGAGGGTTTGAAAGGAATTCAGGCGCGAATCTATAATCCAGCACACTGAGGGTTTGGAAGGAGAGGAACGTCAGGCGCGAATCTTGAATCCAGCACACTGAGGGTTTTGAAAGAGAGGAACGTCAGGCGCGAATCTTGAATCCAGCACACTGAGGATTTTGAAGGGAGGAACGCCAGGCGCGAATCTATAATCCAGCACACTAGTCGACCAGGGAAGTTTAAAGGCTAGAGCGTATTTGGGGAACACCCGTTAGCACTTTGTTTGGTTTACGTAATATCAGATTTACCGTTGCATAGGCACAAAAAGTTTCTTCGTAATATTTCTTGAGAAATTCGTCTATACGTGCAGCTATGCAAGGGAATGTTAGTAAACACTGTCACTGTTCTCTAGTTCGCGATCCGCGATCAGCTGTTTCGCCGACTCGTTGGTTTGTATCTTAGTACGTTCGTAACTAATGGTTGAACACAAACAACTTGAAGCAAGATTTTAAACAAAGCGATTTATTAACTTCGTTAATCGGTTATTATAATCGTGCGAGGGGGCTTTTAGAATTGGCACAATATTTGTAATATGGTTATAACATTTAATATATATATATTGACATGAGATACAATATAAGTCGTTTAATAATGATCGTTAATAATAATAATATGATAAGATTGCGATAAGCAGTTATAATAGAATAGTAAGATTGCGATAAGCAGTTATAAACAAAATAATAGAATAGTAAGATTGCGATAAGCAGTTATAAATGAAATAATAGAATTGTAAGATTGCGATAAGCAGTTATAAACGAAATAATTGAATAGTAAGATTGCGATAAGCAGTTATAAATGAAATAATTGAATAGTAAGATTGCGATAAGCAGTTATAAACAAAATAATAGAATAGTATGGTATGGTGGTGATATGCACAATAATATTAAGTAATATAAATGGCTTACGGTGATCGTCGAACACTGAGTTTAATATTAACACTTTTAAGATATACTTTTCAAGAAAGCCTTCTACCTAAGAGGTTTCTGTCGAAGAAAGAGGACTCGGCCTGTCAGGACCTCATATTTATGTACTTTCACAGGAGTATTGTGGGGTACGCGCGGTAAAGACCTTGACACATTTCGGTTTAAGACGCAGTAGGACTTCCGGGGTTTTTACAAACGGTACGTCTATTAATAGACGTATTTATGTCACGTACGCCAAATATACGTCGCAATTAGGTTTCTGGGGTTTTTATGACTGCGAAAAGAGATACTCAACTCATCGAATGGATTTCGGGTGTTTTACGGGGAAGGGGTTATTAGAGTGGCTTGGACTTCATGAGTCGTAAAGAGGGGGTTGAGACTTGGTCTCGATTTAAGAGGGATTTGTAATGAGGGACTTGTTTGAATTTGTTTTTGGAGGGAATGATTCGTGCCTTGTAAGACGAATAGGCGAAGAGGGTTTTGAAACGATCATCTCGTGATGGGGACCGCTAAGGTACATCAGCGAGGTGGAGGTTTGTATTGATCATCCTGTGTTGTTGACCGCTAAGGTGCAACATCAAGGTGATCGGTGATTGAGGAGATGGGGTAGGAGTTGAGTTTGATAGACTTTAGTGGAGTGATTTTGAGGTTTACTAGTGGAATTGGGAATAGGAAACGCGCGAAAAATCGTGGGACGTTACACCTCCCCCCTTATATGAAGAAATGTGTACATTTCTTAACATAGGGTTAGGGTGTCTTGAAATGCGGAGGAAAAGAAAAATAAAATAAAATGTACCGTTTTGGAAAAAATAAAAATAAAATGGTTTGGAAATAATAAAATAAAATAAAATATATAGCCTATTTGGCGTAAAAGAAAAGTAAAATAAAAGATGAGAATAATAATAATAGAAAATATAAAAGAATTGATTGTATTAGGAAAAAAAACATTTACTTATACTTAAAAATAATATGTATATATATATGTATATAAAAGAAATAGAAAATAAGGAATATTTACAAGGAAGGATAGGATTAAGGTTTAATAGGGGGAATATGGATCGGGAATTGGGAAGAGGAATTCGGAGTGGTCCAGGACGTAAGTGAGGTTATTATCTCCCTGACAGAGATAAGCGAACCACGCTAGATCCTCGGGCGTCAGCTCTATGGTATCAGGTAACCTGATGGCTGACCCCGTGTCCAGGATTTCCACTACGCCTGGCCAAGGAGGGATGACGGAGGGAACTTGGGAGGTGGAAGGTTGAGGAGAGGGTTGGAATTGAACGGGAGGGGGGTAATATATAGGAGGGGAATGGGAGAGTACCTCCTCGGGTATTGAAGGGCGAAATGGGGGTATTGGGTCCATCGACGTCCTCATGGGGGAATCATCAATAGTGATGACCTCCGGTTCTGCCTCCCTGATGACGATGTTCGACGTCACCTTCGGGAGAAGCTGTGAGGCGCTCCCTTCCTCCTTCATGGCCCTCTGGCGCAGCCACCGTATGTGGGAGAGCTTTCTTTTGAGGCCTCCCCCATGGGTCCTAGGCCCACTGGGTTTATGGGCCCTTTTATGAGGCATGGTGCGATCTAAGAAACGAGGTGATTTAATGTTCTTTTCTCTATAATTTATGATTAGGGTCAACCGGGGTTTTCACGTATTTGACCAAGACGCGCCTTATTCGCGTGTATAATTTTTGTTTTCCCTTTCCATGATATTTTTAAATTCTGAGAGGGGATTACCTCTAATATCGTGTGAGGGCCAGAGTATTGATCTCCGAATTTTCCCTTTCGGGGTTCTATTAATACGAAAATTGAGTCGCCCGGTTTAAAGGTCTTCTCGCTTATGTGTCTATCGTAGTACTTTTTATAACGGAGTTTTGATTGATTTAACTTTTCTGCTGCAGCGGTTTGCAGTTCTTGCATCCTTATGTTTAATTTCGAGAGGTATTGACTATAAGTTTCATTTTCAAAGTCTTCGGGCATTCTTTTCCGACTGGGTACCCGGGCTATTTTACCGAACACTAATTCATGTGGAGTGTATCCAGTGCCCTCGTGGACGCTGGTATTATAAGAGAACGCGGCCATGTCGGTCCATTCGTCCCAGTCACTGTATCTACCGATAAACATTTTCAAATATTCTGTTAGGACAAGGTGCGATCGCTCTAGAGAGCCGTTAGTCTGTGGGTGAAAAGCTGTGGTTCGAAATTGTTCAATTTTAAATTTTTGCGCGATAGTTTTCATGAGTTTACCAGTAAAATTAGCTCCTTGGTCAGTGAGGATGGCTCTGGGAGCTCCGAATTGACAGATAAACTTTCTTATAAATGCATCTGCAATTTTTTCCGACGTCGATTGTTTGAGTGGTTCACACACGAAATATTTAGTTAATAAATCTTGCATGGTTAATATGTAGGTATTTCCTTCTCTCGTGGTGGGTAACGGTCCTACTATATCTAAGGCTATTTTATCAAAGGCGCG
>NW_027485577.1:0-34281 GCF_050908995.1 Andrena cerasifolii
ATTCATTTACTTTTTTCTATTTATTTACCTCTTTCTTTCTCTAATTTATACGCCTATATTTTCTCTATTTATTTACCTCTTTCTCTCTATTTATTTACCTATTGCTTCTCTAGTCATTTACCTATATTTTCTCTAGTTATTTACCTATTTTTTCCTTTAATTTATTTACGTATTTTTTTATTTACCTTTTTTCCTTTGATTTATATAGCTATTTATCTATATTTATACACCTATTTTTTCTCTAGATAATATACCTATTTTTTCTCTATTTATTTTCCCTTTTTTCTCTATTTATTTACCTCTTTTGTTTTCTCTACTTATTTACCTATTTTTCTCTGTTTATTTACCTATTTTTCCCTATTTTATTAACCTATTTTTTCTCTATTTATTTACCTATTTTTCTCTATTTATTTACCTCTTTTGTTTTCTCTATTTATTTACCAATTTTTTCTCTAGATAATTTACCTATTTTTTCTCTATTCATTTACCTATTTTTTCTCTAGTTATTTACCTCTTTTTTCTGTATTTATTTACCTACTTTGTATTCTCTACTTCATTAATTATTTTTCTCTGTTTATTTACCTATTTTTTCCTCTAATTTATATACCAATTTTTTTATTTATCTTTTTTCCTTTGGTTTGTTTACCTATTTTTCTCTATTTATTTACCTATTGTTTCTCTAGTTATTTACCTATATTTTCTCTCATTTATTTTCCTATTTTTTCTCTGTTTATTTACCTATTTTTTCCTCTAATTTATTTACGTATTTTTTTATTTACCTTTTTTCCTTTGGTTTATTTAGCTATTTTTCTGTATTTATACACCTATTTTTTCTCTACCTAATTTACCTATTTTTCTGTATTTATTTACCTATTTTTTTCTCTATTTATTTACCTCTTTTGTTTTCTCTATTTATTTACCTATATTTCTCTAGATAATTTACCTATTTTTTCTCTATTTATTTACATATTTTTTCTCTATTTATTTTCCAATTTTTTCTCTATTCATTAAATTTTTTCTATTTATTTACCTCTTTCTTTCTCTAATTTATACACCTATATTTTCTCTATTTATTTACCTATTTTTCTCTATTTATTTACCTATTGTTTCTCTAGTTATTTACCTATATTTTCTCTCATTTATTTTCCTATTTTTTCTCTGTTTAGTTACCTATTTTTTCCTCTAATTTATTTACCTATTTTTTTATTTACCTTTTTTCCTTTGGTTTATTTAGCTATTTTTCTGTATTTATACACTTTTTTTCTCTAGTTTATTTACCTATTTTTTATCTATTTATTTACCTATTTTTCTCTACTTATTTACCTCTTTTTTCTCTATTTATTTACCTATTTTTCTCTATTTATTTACCTCCTTTGTTTACTCTATTTATTTACCTTTGTTCCATCTATTTATTTACCTATTTTTTTAATTAGCTATTTTTCTCTATTTATACACCTATTTTTTCTCTAGTTTATTTACCTCTTTTTCTGTATTTATTTACCTACTTTGTTTTCTCTACTTCATTAACTATTTTTCTCTGTTTATTTACCTATTTTTTCCTCTAATTTATATACCAATTTTTTTAGTTATCTTTTTTCCTTTGGTTTATTTACCTATTTTTCTCTATTTATACACCTATTTTTTCTCTACCTAATTTACCTATTTTTCTGTATTTATTTACCTATTTTTTTCTCTATTTATTTACCTCTTTTGTTTTCTCTATTTATTTACCTATTTTTCTCTAGATAATTTACCTATTTTTTCTCTATTTATTTACCTATTTTTTCTCTATTTATTTTCCAATTTTTTCTCTATTCATTTACTTTTTTCTATTTATTTACCTCTTTCTTTCTCTAATTTATACACCTCTATTTTCTCTATTTATTTACCTATTTCTCTCTATTTATTTACCTATTGCTTCTCTAGTCATTTACCTATATTTTCTCTAGTTATTTACCTATTATTTCCTCTAATTTATTTACCTATTTTTCTCTATTTATACACCTCTTTTTCTCTAGCTAATTTACCTATTTTTCTGTATTTATTTACCTCTTTGTTTTCTCTAATTATTTACCTCTTTTGTTTTCTCTATTTATTTACCTTTTTTCCCCTCTATTTATTTACCTATTTTTTTTTAATTAGCTATTTTTCTCTATTTATACACCTATTTTTTCTCTAGTTTATTTACCTCTTTTTTCTGTATTTATTTACCTACTTTGTTTTTCTCTACTTCATTACCTATTTTTCTCTGTTTATTTACCTATTTTTTCCTCTAATTTATTTACCTATTTTTTATTTACCTTTTTTCCTTTGGTTTATTTACCTATTTTTCTCTATTTATACACCTATTTTATTCTCTACCCAATTTACCTATATTTCTCTATTTATTTCCCTCTTTTTTCTCTATTTATTTACCTCTTTTGTTTTCTCTATTTATTTACGTATTTTTTCTCTAGTTATTTACCTCTTTTTCTGTATTTATTTACCTACTTTGTTTTCTCTACTTCATTACCTATTTTTCTCTATTTATTTGCCTATTTTTTTCTCTAAATTATTTACCTATTTTTCTCTATTTATTTACCTATTTTCTGTATTTATTTACCTACTTTGTTTACTGTACTTCATTACCTATTTTTCTCTATTTATACAACTATTTTTCTCTAGATATTTACCTATTTTTTCCTTTAATTTATTTACCTATTGTTTTATTTACCTTTTTTTCTTTGATTTATTTAGCTATTTATCTATATTTATACACCTATTTTTTCTCTAGATGATTTACATATTTTTCTCTATTTATTTACCTCTTTTGTTTTCTCTATTTATTTACCTATTTTTTCTCTAGTTATTTACCTACTTTGTTTTCTGTACTTCATTACCTATTTTTCTCTATTTATACACCTATTTTTCTCTACCTAATTTACCTATTTTTCTCTATTTATTTACCTATTTTCTGTATTTATTTACCTACTTTGTTTTCTGTACTTCATTACCTATTTTTCTCTATTTATACAACTATTTTTCTCTAGATATTTACCTATTTTTTCCTTTAATTTATTTACCTATTGTTTTATTTACCTTTTTTTCTTTGATTTATTTAGCTATTTATCTATATTTATACACCTATTTTTTTCTCTAGATGATTTACCTATTTTTTTCTCTATTTATTTACCTCTTTTGTTTTCTCTATTTATTTACCTATTTTTCTCTAGATAATTTACCTATTTTTTCTCTATTTATTTACCTATTTTTTCTCTATTTATTTTCCAATTTTTTCTCTATTCATTTACTTTTTTCTATTTATTTACCTCTTTCTTTCTCTAATTTATACGCCTCTATTTTCTCTATTTATTTACCTCTTTCTCTCTATTTATTTACCTATTGCTTCTCTAGTCATTTACCTATATTTTCTCTAGTTATTTACCTATTTTTTCCTTTAATTTATTTACGTATTTTTTTATTTACCTTTTTTCCTTTGATTTATATAGCTATTTATCTATATTTATACACCTATTTTTTCTCTAGATAATATACCTATTTTTTCTCTATTTATTTTCCTATTTTGTCTCTATTTGTTTACCTCATTTGTTTTCTCTACTTATTTACATATTTTTCTCTGTTTATTTACCTATTTTTCCCTATTTTATTTACCTATTTTTTCTCTATTTATTTACCTCTTTTGTTTTCTCTAAATTATTTACCTATTTTTGTCTATATATTTACCTACTTTCTGTATTTATTTACCTCCTTTGTATTCTCTACTTCATTAATTATTTTTCTCTGTTTATTTACCTATTTTTTCCTCTAATTTATATACCAATTTTTTTATTTATCTTTTTTCCTTTGGTTTGTTTACCTATTTTTCTCTATTTATTTACCTATTGTTTCTCTAGTTATTTACCTATATTTTCTCTCATTTATTTTCCTATTTTTTCTCTGTTTATTTACCTATTTTTTCCTCTAATTTATTTACCTATTTTTTTATTTACCTTTTTTCCTTTGGTTTATTTAGCTATTTTTCTGTATTTATACACTTTTTTTTCTCTAGTTTATTTACCTATTTTTCTCTACTTATTTACCTCTTTTTTCTCTATTTATTTACCTATTTTTCTCTATTTATACACCTATTTTTTCTCTACCTAATTTACCTATTTTTCTGTATTTATTTACCTATTTTTTTCTCTATTTATTTACCTCTTTTGTTTTCTCTATTTATTTACCTATATTTCTCTAGATAATTTACCTATTTTTTCTCTATTTATTTACATATTTTTTCTCTATTTATTTTCCAATTTTTTCTCTATTCATTAAATTTTTTCTATTTATTTACCTCTTTCTTTCTCTAATTTATACACCTATATATTCTCTATTTATTTACCTATTTTTCTCTATTTATTTACCTATTGTTTCTCTAGTTATTTACCTATATTTTCTCTCATTTATTTTTCCTATTTTTTCTCTATTTATTTACATATTTTTTCTCTATTTATTTTCCAATTTTTTTCTCTATTCATTAAATTTTTTCTATTTATTTACCTCTTTCTTTCTCTAATTTATACACCTATATATTCTCTATTTATTTACCTATTTTTCTCTATTTATTTACCTATTGTTTCTCTAGTTATTTACCTATATTTTCTCTCATTTATTTTCCTATTTTTTCTCTGTTTAGTTACCTAATTTTTCCTCTAATTTATATACCAATTTTTTTATTTATCTTTTTTCCTTTGGTTTATTTACCTATTTTTCTCTATTTATACACCTATTTTTTCTCTACCTAATTTACCTACTTTTCTGTATTTATTTACCTATTTTTTTCTCTATTTATTTACCTCTTTTGTTTTCTCTATTTATTTACCTATTTTTTCTCTATTTATTTTCCAATTTTTTCTCTATTCATTTACTTTTTTCTATTTATTTACCTCTTTCTTTCTCTAATTTATACACCTCTATTTTATCTATTTATTTACCTATTTCTCTCTATTTATTTACCTATTGCTTCTCTAGTCATTTACCTATATTTTCTCTAGTTATTTACCTATTTTTTCCTTTAATTTATTTACGTATTTTTTTATTTACCTTTTCTTCTTTGATTTATATAGCTATTTATCTATACTTATACACCTATTTTTTCTCTAGATAATATACCTATCTTTTCTCTATTTATTTTCCTATTTTTCTCTATTTATTTACCTCTTTTGTTTTCTCTACTTATTTACCTATTTTTCTCTGTTTATTTACCTATTTTTCCCTATTTTATTAACCTATTTTTCTCTATTTATTTACCTATTTTTCTCTATTTATTTACCATTTTGTTTTCTCTATTTATTTACCTATTTTTCTCTAGACAATTTACCTATTTTTTCTCTATTTATTTACCTATTTTTTCTCTATTTATTTTCCAATTTTTTCTCTATTCATTTACTTTTTTCTATTTATTTACCCCTTCCTTTCTCTAATTTATACACCTATAGTTTCTCTATTTATTTACCTATTTCTCTCTATTTATTTACCTATTGTTTCTCTAGTCATTTACCTATATTTTCTCTAGGTATTTACCTATTTTTTCCTCTAATTTCTTTACCCATTTTTTTATTTACCTTTTTTTCTTTGATTTATTTAGCTATTTATCTCTATGTATACACCTATTTTTTCTCCAGATAATTTACCTATTTTTTCTCTATTTATTTTCCTATTTTGTCTCTATTTGTTTACCTCATTTGTTTTCTCTACTTATTTACATATTTTTCTCTGTTTATTTACCTATTTTTCCCTATTTTATTTACCTATTTTTTCTCTATTTATTTACCTCTTTTGTTTTCTCTATTTATTTACCTATTTTTTCTCTAGTTTATTTACCTCTTTTTCTGTATTTATTTACCTCCTTTGTATTCTCTACTTCATTAATTATTTTTCTCTGTTTATTTACCTATTTTTTTCCTCTAATTTATATACCAATTTTTTTATTTATCTTTTTTCCTTTGGTTTGTTTACCTATTTTTCTCTATTTATTTACCTATTGTTTCTCTAGTTATTTACCTATATTTTCTCTCATTTATTTTCCTATTTTTTCTCTGTTTATTTACCTATTTTTTCCTCTAATTTATTTACCTATTTTTTTATTTACCTTTTTTCCTTTGGTTTATTTAGCTATTTTTCTGTATTTATACACTTTTTTTCTCTAGTTTATTTACCTATTTTTATCTATTTATTTACCTATTTTTCTCTACTTATTTACCTCTTTTTTCTCTATTTATTTACCTATTTTTCTCTATTTATACACCTATTTTTTCTCTACCTAATTTACCTATTTTTCTGTATTTATTTACCTATTTTTTTCTCTATTTATTTACCTCTTTTGTTTTCTCTATTTATTTACCTATATTTCTCTAGATAATTTACCTATTTTTTCTCTATTTATTTACATATTTTTTCTCTATTTATTTTCCAATTTTTTCTCTATTCATTAAATTTTTTCTATTTATTTACCTCTTTCTTTCTCTAATTTATACACCTATATTTTCTCTATTTATTTACCTATTTTTCTCTATTTATTTACCTATTGTTTCTCTAGTTATTTACCTATATTTTCTCTCATTTATTTTCCTATTTTTTTCTCTGTTTAGTTACCTATTTTTTCCTCTAATTTATTTACCTATTTTTTTATTTACCTTTTTTCCTTTGGTTTATTTAGCTATTTTTCTGTATTTATACACTTTTTTTCTCTAGTTTATTTACCTATTTTTTATCTATTTATTTACCTATTTTTCTCTACTTATTTACCTCTTTTTTCTCTATTTATTTACCTATTTTTCTCTATTTATTTACCTCCTTTGTTTACTCTATTTATTTACCTTTTTTCCATCTATTTATTTACCTATTTTTTTTAATTAGCTATTTTTCTCTATTTATACACCTATTTTTTCTCTAGTTTATTTACCTCTTTTTCTGTATTTATTTACCTACTTTGTTTTCTCTACTTCATTAACTATTTTTTTCTGTTTATTTACCTATTTTTTCCTCTAATTTATATACCAATTTTTTTATTTATCTTTTTTCCTTTGGTTTATTTACCTATTTTTCTCTATTTATACACCTATTTTTTCTCTACCTAATTTACCTATTTTTCTGTATTTATTTACCTATTTTTTTCTCTATTTATTTACCTCTTTTGTTTTCTCTATTTATTTACCTATTTTTCTCTAGATAATTTACCTATTTTTTCTCTATTTATTTACCTATTTTTTCTCTATTTATTTTCCAATTTTTTCTCTATTCATTAAATTTTTTCTATTTATTTACCTCTTTCCTTCTCTAATTTATACACCTATATTTTCTCTATTTATTTACCTATTTTTCTCTATTTATTTACCTATTGTTTCTCTAGTTATTTACCTATATTTTCTCTCATTTATTTTCCTATTTTTTCTCTGTTTAGTTACCTATTTTTTCCTCTAATTTATTTACCTATTTTTTTATTTACCTTTTTTCCTTTGGTTTATTTAGCTATTTTTCTGTATTTATACACTTTTTTCTCTAGTTTATTTACCTATTTTTTATCTATTTATTTTCCTATTTTGTCTCTATTTGTTTACCTCATTTGTTTTCTCTACTTATTTACATATTTTTCTCTGTTTATTTACCTATTTTTCCCTATTTTATTTACCTATTTTTTCTCTATTTATTTACCTCTTTTGTTTTCTCTAAATTATTTACCTATTTTTGTCTATATATTTACCTACTTTCTGTATTTATTTACCTCCTTTGTATTCTCTACTTCATTAATTATTTTTCTCTGTTTATTTACCTATTTTTTCCTCTAATTTATATACCAATTTTTTTATTTATCTTTTTTCCTTTGGTTTGTTTACCTATTTTTCTCTATTTATTTACCTATTGTTTCTCTAGTTATTTACCTATATTTTCTCTCATTTATTTTCCTACTTTTTCTCTGTTTATTTACCTATTTTTTCCTCTAATTTATTTACCTATTTTTTTATTTACCTTTTTTCCTTTGGTTTATTTAGCTATTTTTCTGTATTTATACACTTTTTTTCTCTAGTTTATTTACCTATTTTTTATCTATTTATTTACCTATTTTTCTCTACTTATTTACCTCTTTTTTCTCTATTTATTTACCTATTTTTCTCTATTTATTTACCTCCTTTGTTTACTCTATTTATTTACCTTTGTTCCATCTATTTATTTACCTATTTTTTTAATTAGCTATTTTTCTCTATTTATACACCTATTTTTTCTCTAGTTTATTTACCTCTTTTTCTGTATTTATTTACCTACTTTGTTTTCTCTACTTCATTAACTATTTTTCTCTGTTTATTTACCTATTTTTTCCTCTAATTTATATACCAATTTTTTTATTTATCTTTTTTCCTTTGGTTTATTTACCTATTTTTCTCTATTTATACACCTATTTTTTCTCTACCTAATTTACCTACTTTTCTGTATTTATTTACCTATTTTTTTCTCTATTTATTTACCTCTTTTGTTTTCTCTATTTATTTACCTATTTTTTCTCTATTTATTTTCCAATTTTTTCTCTATTCATTTACTTTTTTCTATTTATTTACCTCTTTCTTTCTCTAATTTATACACCTCTATTTTATCTATTTATTTACCTATTTCTCTCTATTTATTTACCTATTGCTTCTCTAGTCATTTACCTATATTTTCTCTAGTTATTTACCTATTTTTTCCTTTAATTTATTTACGTATTTTTTTATTTACCTTTTCTTCTTTGATTTATATAGCTATTTATCTATACTTATACACCTATTTTTTCTCTAGATAATATACCTATCTTTTCTCTATTTATTTTCCTATTTTTCTCTATTTATTTACCTCTTTTGTTTTCTCTACTTATTTACCTATTTTTCTCTGTTTATTTACCTATTTTTCCCTATTTTATTAACCTATTTTTCTCTATTTATTTACCTATTTTTCTCTATTTATTTACCATTTTGTTTTCTCTATTTATTTACCTATTTTTCTCTAGACAATTTACCTATTTTTTCTCTATTTATTTACCTATTTTTTCTCTATTTATTTTCCAATTTTTTCTCTATTCATTTACTTTTTTCTATTTATTTACCCCTTCCTTTCTCTAATTTATACACCTATAGTTTCTCTATTTATTTACCTATTTCTCTCTATTTATTTACCTATTGTTTCTCTAGTCATTTACCTATATTTTCTCTAGGTATTTACCTATTTTTTCCTCTAATTTCTTTACCCATTTTTTTATTTACCTTTTTTTCTTTGATTTATTTAGCTATTTATCTCTATGTATACACCTATTTTTTCTCCAGATAATTTACCTATTTTTTCTCTATTTATTTTCCTATTTTGTCTCTATTTGTTTACCTCATTTGTTTTCTCTACTTATTTACATATTTTTCTCTGTTTATTTACCTATTTTTCCCTATTTTATTTACCTATTTTTTCTCTATTTATTTACCTCTTTTGTTTTCTCTATTTATTTACCTATTTTTTCTCTAGTTATTTACCTCTTTTTTCTGTATTTATTTACCTACTTTGTTTTCTGTACTTCATTACCTATTTTTCTCTATTTATTTGCCTATTTTCTTCTCTAAACTATTTACCTATTTTTGTCTATTTATTTACCTACTTTCTGTATTTATTTACCTCCTTTGTATTCTCTACTTCATTAATTATTTTTCTCTGTATATTTACCTATTTTTTCCTCTAATTTATATACCTATTTTTTTATTTACCTTTTTTCCTTTGGTTTATTTAGCTATTTTTCTGTATTTATACACTTTTTTCTCTAGTTATTTACCTATATTTTCTCTCATTTATTTTCCTATTTTTTCTCTACTTATTTACCTCTTTTTTCTCTATTTATTTACCTATTTTTCTCTATTTATACACCTATTTTTTCTCTACCTAATTTACCTATTTTTCTGTATTTATTTACCTATTTTTTTCTGTATTTATTTACCTCTTTTGTTTTCTCTATTTATTTACCTATTTTTCTCTAGATAATTTACCTATTTTTTCTCTATTTATTTACCTATTTTTTCTCTATTTATTTTCCAATTTTTTCTCTATTCATTAAATTTTTTCTATTTATTTACCTCTTTCCTTCTCTAATTTATACACCTATATTTTCTCTATTTATTTACCTATTTTTCTCTATTTATTTACCTATTGTTTCTCTAGTTATTTACCTATATTTTCTCTCATTTATTTTCCTATTTTTTCTCTGTTTAGTTACCTATTTTTTCCTCTAATTTATTTACCTATTTTTTTATTTACCTTTTTTCCTTTGGTTTATTTAGCTATTTTTCTGTATTTATACACTTTTTTTCTCTAGTTTATTTACCTATTTTTTATCTATTTATTTACCTATTTTTCTCTACTTATTTACCTCTTTTTTCTCTATTTATTTACCTATTTTTTTCTATTTATTTACCTCCTTTGTTTACTCTATTTATTTACCTTTTTTCCATCTATTTATTTACCTATTTTTTTTAATTAGCTATTTTTCTCTATTTATACACCTATTTTTTCTCTAGTTTATTTACCTCTTTTTTCTGTATTTATTTACCTACTTTGTTTTCTGTACTTCATTACCTATTTTTCTCTATTTATTTGCCTATTTTCTTCTCTAAATTATTTACCTATTTTTGTCTATTTATTTACCTACTTTCTGTATTTATTTACCTCCTTTGTATTCTCTACTTCATTAATTATTTTTCTCTGTTTATTTACATATTTTTTCCTCTAATTTATATACCAATTTTTTTATTTATCTTTTTTCCTTTGGTTTGTTTACCTATTTTTCTCTATTTATTTACCTATTGTTTCTCTAGTTATTTACCTATAATTTCTCTCATTTATTTTCCTATTTTTTCTCTGTTTATTTACCTATTTTTTCCTCTAATTTATTTACCTATTTTTTTATTTACCTTTTTTCCTTTGGTTTATTTAGCTATTTTTCTGTATTTATACACTTTTTTTCTCTAGTTTATTTACCTATTTTTTATCTATTTATTTACCTATTTTTCTCTACTTATTTACCTCTTTTTTCTCTATTTATTTACCTATTTTTCTCTATTTATACACCTATTTTTTCTCTACCTAATTTACCTATTTTTGTGTATTTATTTACCTATTTTTTTCTCTATTTATTTACCTCTTTTGTTTTCTCTATTTATTTACCTATTTTCCTCTAGATAATTTACCTATTTTTTCTCTATTTATTTACCTATTTTTTCTCTATTTATTTTCCAATTTTTTCTCTATTCATTTACTTTTTTCTATTTATTTACCTCTTTCTTTCTCTAATTTATACACCTCTATTTTCTCTATTTATTTACCTATTTCTCTCTATTTATTTACCTATTGCTTCTCTAGTCATTTACCTATATTTTCTCTAGTTATTTACCTATTTTTTCCTTTAATTTATTTACGTATTTTTTTATTTACCTTTTTTTCTTTGATTTATATAGCTATTTATCTATATTTATACACCTATTTTTTCTCTAGATAATATACCTATTTTTTCTCTATTTATTTTCCTATTTTTCTCTATTTATTTACCTCTTTTGTTTTCTCTACTTATTTACCTATTTTTCTCTGTTTATTTACCTATTTTTCCCTATTTTATTAACCTATTTTTTCTCTATTTATTTTCCAATTTTTCTCTATTTATTTACCTCTTTTGTTTTCTCTACATATTTATATATTTTTCTCTGTTTATTTACCTATTTTTCCCTATTTTATTTACCTATTTTTTCTCTATTTATTTACCTCTTTTGTTTTCTCTATTTATTTACCTATTTTTTCTCTAGTTTATTTACCTCTTTTTCTGTATTTATTTACCTCCTTTGTATTCTCTACTTCATTAATTATTTTTCTCTGTTTATTTACATATTTTTTCCTCTAATTTATATACCAATTTTTTTATTTATCTTTTTTCCTTTGGTTTGTTTACCTATTTTTCTCTATTTATTTACCTATTGTTTCTCTAGTTATTTACCTATATTTTCTCTCATTTATTTTCCTATTTTTTCTCTGTTTATTTACCTATTTTTTCCTGTAATTTATTTACCTATTTTTTTATTTACCTTTTTTCCTTTGGTTTATTTAGCTATTTTTCTGTATTTATACACTTTTTTTCTCTAGTTTATTTACCTATTTTTTATCTATTTATTTACCTATTTTTCTCTACATATTTACCTCTTTTTTCTCTATTTATTTACCTATTTTTCTCTATTTATACACCTATTTTTTCTCTACCTAATTTACCTATTTTTCTGTATTTATTTACCTATTTTTTTCTCTATTTATTTACCTCTTTTGTTTTCTCTATTTATTTACCTATATTTCTCTAGATAATTTACCTATTTTTTCTCTATTTATTTACCTATTTTTTCTCTATTTATTTTCCAATTTTTTCTCTATTCATTTACTTTTTTCTATTTATTTACCTCTTTCTTTCTCTAATTTATACACCTCTATTTTCTCTATTTATTTACCTATTTCTCTCTATTTATTTACCTATTGCTTCTCTAGTCATTTACCTATATTTTCTCTAGTTATTTACCTATTTTTTCCTTTAATTTATTTACGTATTTTTTTATTTACCTTTTTTTCTTTGATTTATATAGCTATTTATCTATATTTATACACCTATTTTTTCTCTAGATAATATACCTATTTTTTCTCTGTTTATTTTCCTATTTTTTTCTATTTATTTACCTCTTTTGTTTTCTCTACTTATTTACCTATTTTTCTCTGTTTATTTACCTAGTTTTCCCTATTTTATTAACCTATTTTTCTCTATTTATTTACCTATTTTTCTCTATTTATTTACCTCTTTTGTTTTCTCTATTTATTTACCTATTTTTCTCTCGACAATTTACCTATTTTTTCTCTATTTATTTACCTATTTTTTCTCTATTTATTTTCCAATTTTTTCTCTATTCATTTACTTTTTTCTATTTATTTACCTCTTCCTTTCTCTAATTTATACACCTATATTTTCTCTATTTATTTACCTATTTCTCTCTATTTATTTACCTATTGTTTCTCTAGTCATTTACCTATATTTTCTCTAGGTATTTACCTATTTTTTCCTCTAATTTCTTTACCTATTTTTTTATTTACCTTTTTTTCTTTGATTTATTTAGCTATTTATCTCTATGTATACACCTATTTTTTCTCCAGATAATTTACCTATTTTTTCTCTATTTATTTTCCTATTTTGTCTCTATTTGTTTACCTCATTTGTTTTCTCTACTTATTTACATATTTTTCTCTGCTTATTTACCTATTTTTCCCTATTTTATTTACCTATTTTTTCTCTATTTATTTACCTATTGTTTCTCTAGTCATTTACCTATATTTTCTCTAGGTATTTACCTATTTTTTCCTCTAATTTCTTTACCCATTTTTTTATTTACCTTTTTTTCTTTGATTTATTTAGCTATTTATCTCTATGTATACACCTATTTTTTCTCCAGATAATTTACCTATTTTTTCTCTATTTATTTTCCTATTTTGTCTCTATTTGTTTACCTCATTTGTTTTCTCTACTTATTTACATATTTTTCTCTGCTTATTTACCTATTTTTCCCTATTTTATTTACCTATTTTTCTCTATTTATACACCTATTTTTTCTCTACCTAATTTACCTATTTTTCTGTATTTATTTACCTATTTTTTTCTCTATTTATTTACCTCCTTTGTTTACTCTATTTATTTACCTTTTTTCCATCTATTTATTTACCTATTTTTTTTAATTAGCTATTTTTCTCTATTTATACACCTATTTTTCTCTTGTTTATTTACCTCTTTTTCTGTATTTATTTACCTACTTTGTTTTCTCTACTTCATTAACTATTTTTCTCTGTTTATTTACCTATTTTTTCCTCTAATTTATATACCAATTTTTTTATTTATCTTTTTTCCTTTGGTTTATTTACCTATTTTTCTCTATTTATACACCTATTTTTTCTCTACCTAATTTACCTATTTTTCTGTATTTATATACCTATTTTTTTCTCTATTTATTTACCTCTTTTGTTTTCTCTATTTATTTACCTATTTTTCTCTAGATAATTTACCTATTTTTTCTCTATTTATTTACCTATTTTTTCTCTATTTATTTTCCAATTTTTTCTCTATTCATTTACTTTTTTCTATTTATTTACCTCTTTCTTTCTCTAATTTATACACCTCTATTTTCTCTATTTATTTACCTATTTCTCTCTATTTATTTACCTATTGCTTCTCTAGTCATTTACCTATATTTTCTCTAGTTATTTACCTATTTTTTCCTTTAATTTATTTACGTATTTTTTTATTTACCTTTTTTTCTTTGATTTATATAGCTATTTATCTATATTTATACACCTATTTTTTCTCTAGATAATATACCTATTTTTTCTCTATTTATTTTCCTATTTTTCTCTATTTATTTACCTCTTTTGTTTTCTCTACTTATTTACCTATTTTTCTCTGTTTATTTACCTATTTTTCCCTATTTTATTAACCTATTTTTTCTCTATTTATTTACCTATTTTTCTCTAGATATTTACCTATTTTTTCCTTTACTTTATTTACCTATTGTTTTATTTACTTTTTTTTCTTTGATTTATTTAGCTATTTATCTATATTTCTACACCTATTTTTTCTCTAGATAATTTACCTATTTTTCTCTATTTATTTCCCTATTTTTCTCTATTTATTTACCTCTTTTGTTTTCTCTATTTATTTACCTATTTTTTCTCTAGTTATTTACCTCTTTTTTCTGTATTTATTTACCTACTTTGTTTTCTGTACTTCATTACCTATTTTTCTCTATTTATACACCTATTTTTTCTCTACCTAATTTACCTATTTTTCTGTATTTATTTACCTATTTTTTCTCTATTTATTTACCTCTTTTGTTTTCTCTATTTATTTACCTATTTTTCTCTAGATAATTTACCTATTTTTCTCTATTTATTTACATATTTTTTCTCTATTTATTTTCCAATTTTTTCTCTATTCATTAAATTTTTTCTATTTATTTACCTCTTTCTTTCTCTAATTTATACACCTATATTTTCTCTATTTATTTACCTCTTTCTTTCTCTAATTTATACACCTATATTTTCTCTATTTATTTACCTATTTTTCTCTATTTATTTACCTATTGTTTCTCTAGTTATTTACCTATATTTTCTCTCATTTATTTTCCTATTTTTTCTCTGTTTAGTTACCTATTTTTTCCTCTAATTTATTTACCTATTTGTTTATTTACCTTTTTCCCTTTGGTTTATTTAGCTATTTTTCTGTATTTATACACTTTTTTTCTCTAGTTTATTTACCTATTTTTTATCTATTTATTTACCTATTTTTCTCTACTTATTTACCTCTTTTTTCTCTATTTATTTACCTATTTTTCTCTATTTATTTACCTCCTTTGTTTTTTCTATTTATTTACCTTTTTTCCATCTATTTATTTACCTATTTTTTTTAATTAGCTATTTTTCTCTATTTATACACCTATTTTTCTCTTGTTTATTTACCTCTTTTTCTGTATTTATTTACCTACTTTGTTTTCTCTACTTCATTAACTATTTTTCTCTGTTTATTTACCTATTTTTTCCTCTAATTTATATACCAATTTTTTTATTTATCTTTTTTCCTTTGGTTTATTTACCTATTTTTCTCTATTTATACACCTATTTTTTCTCTACCTAATTTACCTATTTTTCTGTATTTATATACCTATTTTTTTCTCTATTTATTTACCTCTTTTGTTTTCTCTATTTATTTACCTATTTTTCTCTAGATAATTTACCTATTTTTTCTCTATTTATTTACCTATTTTTTCCTTTAATTTATTTACGTATTTTTTTATTTACCTTTTTTTCTTTGATTTATATAGCTATTTATCTATATTTATACACCTATTTTTTCTCTAGATAATATACCTATTTTTTCTCTATTTATTTTCCTATTTTTCTCTATTTATTTATCTCTTTTGTTTTCTCTACTTACTTACCTATTTTTCTCTGTTTATTTACCTATTTTTCCCTATTTTATTAACCTATTTTTTCTCTATTTATTTACCTATTTTTCTCTATTTATTTACCTCTTTTGTTTTCTCTATTTATTTACCTATTTTTCTCTAGACAATTTACCTATTTTTTCTCTATTTATTTACCTATTTTTTCTCTATTTATTTTCCAATTTTTTCTCTATTCATTTACTTTTTTCTATTTATTTACCTCTTCCTTTCTCTAATTTATACACCTATATTTTCTCTATTTATTTACCTATTTCTCTCTATTTATTTACCTATTGTTTCTCTAGTCATTTACCTATATTTTCTCTAGGTATTTACCTATTTTTTCCTCTAATTTCTTTACCCATTTTTTTATTTACCTTTTTCTCTTCGATTTATTTAGCTATTTATCTCTATGTATACACCTATTTTTTCTCCAGATAATTTACCTATTTTTTCTCTATTTATTTTCCTATTTTGTCTCTATTTGTTTACCTCATTTGTTTTCTCTACTTATTTACATATTTTTCTCTGTTTATTTACCTATTTTTCCCTATTTTATTTACCTATTTTTTCTCTATTTATTTACCTATTGTTTCTCTAGTCATTTACCTATATTTTCTCTAGGTATTTACCTATTTTTTCCTCTAATTTCTTTACCCATTTTTTTATTTACCTTTTTTTCTTTGATTTATTTAGCTATTTATCTCTATGTATACACCTATTTTTTCTCCAGATAATTTACCTATTTTTTCTCTATTTATTTTCCTATTTTGTCTCTATTTGTTTACCTCATTTGTTTTCTCTACTTATTTACATATTTTTCTCTGTTTATTTACCTATTTTTCCCTATTTTATTTACCTATTTTTTCTCTATTTATTTACCTCTTTTGTTATCTCTATTTATTTACCTATTTTTTCTCTAGTTATTTACCTCTTTTTTCTTTATTTATTTACCTACTTTGTTTTCTGTACTTCATTACCTATTTTTCTCTATTTATACACCTATTTTTTCTCTACCTAATTTACCTATTTTTCTGTATTTATTTACCTATTTTTTCTCTATTTATTTACCTCTTTTGTTTTCTCTATTTATTTACCTATTTTTCTCTAGATAATTTACCTATTTTTCTCTATTTATTTACATATTTTTTCTCTATTTATTTTCCAATTTTTTCTCTATTCATTAAATTTTTTCTATTTATTTACCTCTTTCTTTCTCTAATTTATACACCTATATTTTCTCTATTTATTTACCTCTTTCTTTCTCTAATTTATACACCTATATTTTCTCTATTTATTTACCTATTTTTCTCTATTTATTTACCTATTGTTTCTCTAGTTATTTACCTATATTTTCTCTCATTTATTTTCCTATTTTTTCTCTGTTTAGTTACCTATTTTTTCCTCTAATTTATTTACCTATTTGTTTATTTACCTTTTTTCCTTTGGTTTATTTAGCTATTTTTCTGTATTTATACACTTTTTTTCTCTAGTTTATTTACCTATTTTTTATCTATTTATTTACCTATTTTTCTCTACTTATTTACCTCTTTTTTCTCTATTTATTTACCTATTTTTCTCTATTTATTTACCTCCTTTGTTTTTTCTATTTATTTACCTTTTTTCCATCTATTTATTTACCTATTTTTTTTAATTAGCTACTTTTCTCTATTTATACACCTATTTTTCTCTTGTTTATTTACCTCTTTTTCTGTATTTATTTACCTACTTTGTTTTCTCTACTTCGTTAACTATTTTTCTCTGTTTATTTACCTATTTTTTCCTCTAATTTATATACCAATTTTTTTATTTATCTTTTTTCCTTTGGTTTGTTTACCTATTTTTCTCTATTTATTTACCTATTGTTTCTGTAGTTATTTACCTATATTTTCTCTCATTTATTTTCCTATTTTTCTCTGTTTATTTACCTATTTTTTCCTCTAATTTATTTACCTATTTTTTTATTTACCTTTTTTCCTTTGGTTTATTTAGCTATTTTTCCGTATTTATACACTTCTTTCTCTAGTTTATTTACCTATTTTTTATCTATTTATTTACCTATTTTTCTCTACTTATTTACCTATTGCTTCTCTAGTCATTTACCTATATTTTCTCTAGTTATTTACCTATTTTTTCCTTTAATTTATTTACGTATTTTTTTATTTACCTTTTTTTCTTTGATTTATATAGCTATTTATCTATATTTATACACCTATTTTTTCTCTAGATAATATACCTATTTTTCTCTATTTATTTTCCTATTTTTCTCTATTTATTTACCTCTTTTGTTTTCTCTACTTATTTACCTATTTTTCTCTGTTTATTTACCTATTTTTCCCTATTTTATTAACCTATTTTTTCTCTATTTATTTACCTATTTTTCTCTATTTATTTACTTCTTTTGTTTTCTCTATTTATTTACCTATTTTTCCCTAGACAATTTACCTATTTTTTCTTTATTTATTTTCCTATTTTGTCTCTATTTGTTTACCTCATTTGTTTTCTCTACTTATTTACATATTTTTCTCTGTTTATTTACCTATTTTTCCCTATTTTATTTACCTATTTTTTCTCTATTTATTTACCTCCTTTGTTTTCTCTATATATATACCTATTTTTTCTCTAGTTATTTACCTCTTTTTTCTGTATTTATTTACCTACTTTGTTTTCTGTACTTCATTACCTATTTTTCTCTATTTATTTGCCTATTTTCTTCTCTAAATTATTTACCTATTTTTGTCTATTTATTTACCTACTTTCTGTATTTATTTACCTCCTTTGTATTCTCTACTTCATTAATTATTTTTCTCTGTTTATTTACCTATTTTTTCCTCTAATTTATATACCAATTTTTTTATTTATCTTTTTTCCTTTGGTTTGTTTACCTATTTTTCTCTATTTATTTACCTATTGTTTCTCTAGTTATTTACCAATATTTTCTCTCATTTATTTTCCTATTTTTTCTCTGTTTGTTTACCTATTTTTTCCTGTAATTTATTTACCTATTTTTTTATTTACCTTTTTTCCTTTGGTTTATTTAGCTATTTTTCTGTATTTATACACTTTTTTTCTCTAGTTTATTTACCTATTTTTTATCTATTTATTTACCTATTTTTCTCTACTTATTTACCTCTTTTTTCTCTATTTATTTACCTATTTTTCTCTATTTATTTACCTCCTTTGTTTTTTCTATTTATTTACCTTTTTTCCATCTATTTATTTACCTATTTTTTTTAATTAGCTATTTTTCTCTATTTATACACCTATTTTTCTCTTGTTTATTTACCTCTTTTTCTGTATTTATTTACCTACTTTGTTTTCTCTACTTCGTTAACTATTTTTCTCTGTTTATTTACCTATTTTTTCCTCTAATTTATATACCAATTTTTTTATTTATCTTTTTTCCTTTGGTTTGTTTACCTATTTTTCTCTATTTATTTACCTATTGTTTCTGTAGTTATTTACCTATATTTTCTCTCATTTATTTTCCTATTTTTCTCTGTTTATTTACCTATTTTTTCCTCTAATTTATTTACCTATTTTTTTATTTACCTTTTTTCCTTTGGTTTATTTAGCTATTTTTCCGTATTTATACACTTCTTTCTCTAGTTTATTTACCTATTTTTTATCTATTTATTTACCTATTTTTCTCTACTTATTTACCTATTGCTTCTCTAGTCATTTACCTATATTTTCTCTAGTTATTTACCTATTTTTTCCTTTAATTTATTTACGTATTTTTTTATTTACCTTTTTTTCTTTGATTTATATAGCTATTTATCTATATTTATACACCTATTTTTTCTCTAGATAATATACCTATTTTTCTCTATTTATTTACCTCTTTTGTTTTCTCTACTTATTTACCTATTTTTCTCTGTTTATTTACCTATTTTTCCCTATTTTATTAACCTATTTTTTCTCTATTTATTTACCTATTTTTCTCTATTTATTTACTTCTTTTGTTTTCTCTATTTATTTACCTATTTTTCCCTAGACAATTTACCTATTTTTTCTTTATTTATTTTCCTATTTTGTCTCTATTTGTTTACCTCATTTGTTTTCTCTACTTATTTACATATTTTTCTCTGTTTAATTACCTATTTTTCCCTATTTTATTTACCTATTTTTTCTCTATTTATTTACCTCCTTTGTTTTCTCTATATATATACCTATTTTTTCTCTAGTTATTTACCTCTTTTTTCTGTATTTATTTACCTACTTTGTTTTCTGTACTTCATTACCTATTTTTCTCTATTTATTTGCCTATTTTCTTCTCTAAATTATTTACCTATTTTTGTCTATTTATTTACCTACTTTCTGTATTTATTTACCTCCTTTGTATTCTCTACTTCATTAATTATTTTTCTCTGTTTATTTACCTATTTTTTCCTCTAATTTATATACCAATTTTTTTATTTATCTTTTTTCCTTTGGTTTGTTTACCTATTTTTCTCTATTTATTTACCTATTGTTTCTCTAGTTATTTACCAATATTTTCTCTCATTTATTTTCCTATTTTTTCTCTGTTTATTTACCTATTTTTTCCTGTAATTTATTTACCTATTTTTTTATTTACCTTTTTTCCTTTGGTTTATTTAGCTATTTTTCTGTATTTATACACTTTTTTTCTCTAGTTTATTTACCTATTTTTTATCTATTTATTTACCTATTTTTCTCTACTTATTTACCTCTTTTTTCTCTATTTATTTACCTATTTTTCTCTATTTATTTACCTCCTTTGTTTTTTCTATTTATTTACCTTTTTTCCATCTATTTATTTACCTATTTTTTTTAATTAGCTATTTTTCTCTATTTATACACCTATTTTTCTCTTGTTTATTTACCTCTTTTTCTGTATTTATTTACCTACTTTGTTTTCTCTACTTCGTTAACTATTTTTCTCTGTTTATTTACCTATTTTTTCCTCTAATTTATATACCAATTTTTTTATTTATCTTTTTTCCTTTGGTTTGTTTACCTATTTTTCTCTATTTATTTACCTATTGTTTCTGTAATTATTTACCTATATTTTCTCTCATTTATTTTCCTATTTTTCTCTGTTTATTTACCTATTTTTTCCTCTAATTTATTTACCTATTTTTTTATTTACCTTTTTTCCTTTGGTTTATTTAGCTATTTTTCCGTATTTATACACTTCTTTCTCTAGTTTATTTACCTATTTTTTATCTATTTATTTACCTATTTTTCTCTACTTATTTACCTATTGCTTCTCTAGTCATTTACCTATATTTTCTCTAGTTATTTACCTATTTTTTCCTTTAATTTATTTACGTATTTTTTTATTTACCTTTTTTTCTTTGATTTATATAGCTATTTATCTATATTTATACACCTATTTTTTCTCTAGATAATATACCTATTTTTCTCTATTTATTTACCTCTTTTGTTTTCTCTACTTATTTACCTATTTTTCTCTGTTTATTTACCTATTTTTCCCTATTTTATTAACCTATTTTTTCTCTATTTATTTACCTATTTTTCTCTATTTATTTACTTCTTTTGTTTTCTCTATTTATTTACCTATTTTTCCCTAGACAATTTACCTATTTTTTCTTTATTTATTTTCCTATTTTGTCTCTATTTGTTTACCTCATTTGTTTTCTCTACTTATTTACATATTTTTCTCTGTTTATTTACCTATTTTTCCCTATTTTATTTACCTATTTTTTCTCTATTTATTTACCTCCTTTGTTTTCTCTATATATATACCTATTTTTTCTCTAGTTATTTACCTCTTTTTTCTGTATTTATTTACCTACTTTGTTTTCTGTACTTCATTACCTATTTTTCTCTATTTATTTGCCTATTTTCTTCTCTAAATTATTTACCTATTTTTGTCTATTTATTTACCTACTTTCTGTATTTATTTACCTCCTTTGTATTCTCTACTTCATTAATTATTTTTCTCTGTTTATTTACCTATTTTTTCCTCTAATTTATATACCAATTTTTTTATTTATCTTTTTTCCTTTGGTTTGTTTACCTATTTTTCTCTATTTATTTACCTATTGTTTCTCTAGTTATTTACCAATATTTTCTCTCATTTATTTTCCTATTTTTTCTCTGTTTATTTACCTATTTTTTCCTGTAATTTATTTACCTATTTTTTATTTACCTTTTTTTCCTTTGGTTTATTTAGCTATTTTTCTGTATTTATACACTTTTTTTCTCTAGTTTATTTACCTATTTTTTATCTATTTATTTACCTATTTTTCTCTACTTATTTACCTCTTTTTTCTCTATTTATTTACCTATTTTTCTCTATTTATACACCTATTTTTTCTCTACCTAATTTACCTATTTTTCTGTATTTATTTACCTATTTTTTCTCTATTTATTTACCTCTTTTGTTTTCTCTATTTATTTACCTATTTTTCTCTAGATAATTTACCTATTTTTTCTCTATTTATTTACCTATTTTTTCTCTATTTATTTTCCAATTTTTTCTCTATTCATTTACTTTTTTCTATTTATTTACCTCTTTCTTTCTCTAATTTATACACCTCTATTTTCTCTATTTATTTACCTATTTCTCTCTATTTATTTACCTATTGCTTCTCTACTCATTTACCTATATTTTCTCTAGTTATTTACCTATTTTTTCCTTTAATTTATTTACGTATTTTTTTATTTACCTTTTTTTCTTTGATTTATATAGCTATTTATCTATATTTATACACCTATTTTTTCTCTAGATGATATACCTATTTTTCTCTATTTATTTTCCTATTTTTCTCTATTTATTTACCTCTTTTGTTTTCTCTACTTATTTACCTATTTTCTCTGGTTATTTACCTATTTTTCCTATTTTATTAACCTATTTTTTCTCTATTTATTTACCTATTTTTCTCTAGATATTTACCTATTTTCTGTTTTTATTTACCTCCTTTGTATTCTCTACTTCATTACCTATTTTTCACTATTTCTTTATCTATTTTTTTCTCTAAATTATTTACCTATTTTCTCTACTTATTTACCTATTTTCTGTTTTTATTTACCTCCTTTGTATTCTCTACTTCATTACCTATTTTTCACTATTTCTTTATCTATTTTTTTCTCTAAATTATTTACCTATTTTTCTCTATTTATTTACCTATTTTCTGTTTTTATTTACCTCCTTTGTATTCTCTACTTCATTACCTATTTTTCACTATTTCTTTATATATTTTTTTCTCTAATATATTTACCTATGTTTTCTCTGTTTATTTACATACTTTTTCTCTATTATATTTACCTACTTTTTCTCTATTTATTTACCTCTATTTTCTCTATTTATTTAACTATTTTTTCTCTATATATTTACCTATTTTTCTCTCATTTATTTTCCTATTTTTTCTTCTGTTTATTTACCTATTTTTCCCTTTAATTTATTTACCTATTTTTTATTTACCTTTTTTCTGTGATTTATTTAGCTATTTTTCTCTATTTATACACCTATTTTTTCTCTAGCTAATTTACCTATTTTTTTCTCTATTTATTTACCTATTTTTCTCTAGATAATTTACCTATTTTTTCTCTATTTAGTTACCCATTTTTTCCTCTAAATTATTTACCTATTTCTTTATTTACCTTTTTTCCCTTGATTTATTTAGCTATTTTTCTCTATTTATACACCTATTTTTTCTCTAGTTTAATTACCTATTTTTATCTATTTATTTGCCTAATATTTTCTCTATTTTATTTACCTATTTTCTTATGTAATTATTTACCTCTTTTTCTCTATTTATTTACCTCTACTTTCTCTATTTATTTAACTACTTTTTCTCTATATATTTACCTATTTTCTCTCATTTATTTTCCTATTTTTTCTCTGTTTATTTACCTATTTTTCCCTTTAATTTATTTACCTATTTTTTTATTTACCTTTTTTCTTTGATTTATTTAGCTATTTTTCTCTATTTATACACCTATTTTTTCTCTAGCTAATTTACCTATTTTTTTCTCTATTTATTTACCTATTTTTCTCTAGATAATTTACCTATTTTTTCTCTATTTATTTACCTATTTTTCTCTAGATAATTTACCTATTTTTTCTCTATTTATTTACCTATTTTTTCTCTATTTATTTTCCAATTTTTCTCTATTCATTAACACTTTTCTATTTATTTACCTCATTCTTTCTCTAATTTATACACCTATATTTTCTCTATTTATTTACCTATTTTTCTCTATTTATTTACCTATTTTTCCTCTAGTTATTTACCTATTTTTCCTCTAGTTATTCACCTATTTTTTCTCTATTTATTTACCTCTTTTGTTTTCTCTATTTATTTACCTATTTTTTCTCTAGATAATTTACCTATTTTTTCTATATTTATTTACCTATTTTTTCTCTATTTATTTTCCAATTTTTTCTCTATTCATTTACTATTTTCTATTTATTTACCTCTTTCATTCTCTAATTTATACACCTATATTTTCTCTATTTATTTACCTGTTTTTCTCTATTTATTTACCTGTTTTTCTCTAGTTATTTACCTATTTTTCCTCTCATTTATTTACCTATTTTTCACTATTTATTTACCTATTTTTTCCTTTAATTTATTTACCTATTGTTTTATTTACCTTTTTTCTTTGATTTATTTAGCTATTTATCTATATTTATACACCTATTTTTTCTCTAGATAATTTACCTATTTTTCTCTATTTATTTCCCTATTTTTTCTCTATTTATTTACCTCTTTTGTTTTCTCTATTTTTTACCTATTTTTTCTCTAGTTATTTACATCTTTTTTCTGTATTAATTTACCTACTTTGTTTTCTCTACTTCATTACCTATTTTTCTCTATTTATTTGCCTAGTTTTTGCTCTAAATTATTTACCTGTTTTTCTCTATTTATTTACCTATTCTCTGTATTTATTTACCTCCTTTGTATTCTCTACTTCATTACCTATTTTTCACTATTTCTTTATCTATTTTTTTCTCTAATTTATTTACAATTTTTTCTCTGTTTATTTACCTATTTTTTCCTCTAATTTATTTATCTATTTTTTTCTCTAATTTATTTACCTATTTTTTCTCTATTTATTTACCTCCTTTGTTTTCTCTATTTATTTACCTTTTTTCCCTCTATTTATTTACCTATTTTCTTTAATTACCTATTTTTCTCTGTTTATTTATCTATTTTTTCCTCTAATTTATTTACCTATTTTTTATTTACCTTTTTTCCTTTGGTTTATTTACCTATTTTTCTCTATTTATACACCTATTTTTTCTCTACCTAATTTATCTATTTTTCTGTATTTATTTACCTATTTTTCTCTATTTATTTACCTCTTTTGTTTTCTCTATTTATTTACCTATTTTTCTCTAGATGATTTACCTACTTTTTCTCTATTTATTTACCTATTTTTCTCTATTTATTTTCCAATTTTTCTCTATTCATTTACTTTTTTCTATTTTTTTACCTCTTTTTTCTCTAATTTATACACCTATATTTTCTCTATTTATTTACCTATTTTTCTCTATTTATTTACCTATTGTTTCTCTAGACATTTACCTATATTTTCTCTCATTTATTTTCCTATTTTTCTCTGTTTATTTACCTATTTCTCCTTTAATTTATTTACCTATTTTTTTATTTACCTTTTTTTCTTTGATTTATGTAGCTATTTATCTATATTTATACACCTATTTTTTCTCTCGATTATTTACCTATTTTTTCTCTAATTTATTTACCTTTTTTCCTCTAACTTAATTACATATTTTTTTATTTACCTTTTTTTCTTTGATTTAATTAGCTATTTATCTCTATTTATACACCTATTTTTTCTCCAGATAATTTACCTATTTTTTCTCTATTTATTTTCCTATTTTTTCTCTATTTGTTTACCTGTTTTGTTTTCTCTACTTATTTACCTATATTTCTCTCATCTATTTTCCTATTTTTTCTCTGTTTATTTACCTATTTTTTCTTCTAATTTATATACCTATTTTTTTATTTACCTTTTTCCCTTTGGTTTATTTACCTATTGTTTATTTACCATTTTTTCTTTGATTTATTTAGCTATTTTTCTCTATTTATACACCTATTTTTTCTCTATTTATACACCTATTTTTTCTCTAGCTAATTTACCTATTTTTTCTCTAGCTAATTTACCTATTTTTCTCTATTTATTTACCTCTTTTGTTTTCTCTATTTATTTACGTATTTTTCCTCTAGTTATTTACCTATTTTTTTCTCTCATTTATTTACCTATTTTTGTTCCGTTTAGTTACCTATTTTTTCCTCTAATTTATTTACCTATTTTTTTATTTACCTTTTTTTCCTTGATTTATTTAGCTATTTTTCTGTATTCATACACTTTTTTTCTCTAGTTTATTTACCTATTTTTTATCTATTTATGTGCCTATTTTTCTCTACTTATTTACCTCTTTTTTCTCTATTTATTTACCTCCTTTGTTATCTCTACTTCATTAACTATTTTTCTCTGTTTATTTACCTATTTTTTCCTCTAATTTATTTATCTATTTTTTCCTCTAATTTATTTCCCTATTTTTTTATTTACCTTTTTTTCCTTGATTTATTTAGCTATTTTTCTGTATTTATACACTTTTTTTCTCTAGTTTATTTACCTATTTTTTATCTATTTATTTACCTATTTTTCTCTACTTATTTACCTATTTTTTATCTATTTATTTACCTATTTTTCTCTACTTATTTACCTCTTTTTTCTCTATTTATTTACCTATTTTTTCTCTATTTATTTACCTCCTTTGTTTTCTCTATTTATTTACCATTTTTTCCATCTATTTATTTACCTATTTTTTTTAATTAGCTATTTTTCTCTATTTATACACCTATTTTTTCTCTAGTTTATTTACCTCTTTTTTCTGTATTTATTTACCTCTTTTGTTTTCTCTACTTATTTACCTATTTTTCTCTGTTTATTTACATATTTTTCCCTATTTTATTTACCTATTCTCTATTTATTTACCTATTTTTCTCTATTTAGTTACCTCTTTTTTCCTCTGTTTATTTACCAATTTTTTCTCTAGTTATTTACCCATTTTTCTTTCTCAGTAATTTACCTATTTTTTCCTCTAATTTCTTTACCTATTTTTTATTTACCTTTTTTCCCTTGATTTATTTAGCAATTTTTCCCTATTTTATTTACCTATTTTTTCTCTATTTATTTACCTATTTTTCTCTATTTAGTTACCTCTTCTTATCCTCTATTTATTTACCAATTTTTTCTCTAGTTATTTACCCATTTTTCTTTCTCATTTATTTACCTATTTTTCCTCAAATTTCTTTACCTATTTTTTATTTACCTTTTTTCTTTGATTTATTAAGCTATTTATCTCTAAGTATACATCGATTTTTTCTCCAGATAATTTACCTATTTTTTCTCTAGTTATTTACCTCTTTTTCTGTATTTATTTACCTACTTTGTTTTCTGTAGTTCATTACCTATTTTTCTCTATTTATTTGCCTATTTTCTTCTGTAAATTATTTACCTATTTTTGTCTATTTATTTACCTACTTTCTGTATTTATTTACCTCCTTTGTATTCTCTACTTCATTGCCTATTTTTCACTATTTCTTTATCTATTTTTCTCTCTAATTTATTTACAAATTTTTTTCTCTGTTTATTTACCTATTTTTTCCTCTAATTTATTTATCTATTTTTTTTCTCTAATTTATTTACCTATTTTTCTCTATTTATTTACCTCCTTTGTTTTCTCTATTTATTTACCTTTTTTCCCCTCTATTTTATTTACCTATTTTTTTTAATTAGCTTTTTTCTCTATTTATACATCTATTTTTTCTCTACCTAATTTACCTATTTTTCTGTATTTATTTACCTATTTTTTCTCTATTTATTTACCTCTTTTGTTTTCTCTATTTATTTACCTATTTTTCTCTACTTATTTACCTATTTTTTATCTATTTATGTGCCTATTTTTCTCTACTTATTTACCTCTTTTTTCTCTATTTATTTACCTCCTTTGTTTTCTCTACTTCATTAACTATTTTTCTCTGTTTATTTACCTATTTTTTCCTCTAATTTATATACCAAATTTTTTATTTACCTTTTTTCCTTTGTTTATTTACCTATTTTTCTCTAGATAATTTACCTATTTTTCTCTATTTATTTATCTATTTTTTCTCTATTTATTTTCCAATTTTTTCTCTATTCATTAACACTTTTCTATTTATTTACCTCATTCTTTCTCTAATTTATACACCTATATTTTCTCTATTTATTTACCTATTTTTCTCTATTTATTTACCTATTTTTCCTCTAGTTATTTACCTATTTTTCCTCTAGTTATTCACCTATTTTTTCTCTATTTATTTACCTCTTTTGTTTTCTCTATTTATTTACCTATTTTTTCTCTAGATAATTTACCTATTTTTTCTATATTTATTTACCTATTTTTTCTCTATTTATTTTCCAATTTTTTCTCTATTCATTTACTATTTTTCTATTTATTTACCTCTTTCATTCTCTAATTTATACACCTATATTTTCTCTATTTATTTACCTGTTTTTCTCTATTTATTTACCTGTTTTTCTCTAGTTATTTACCTATTTTTCCTCTCATTTATTTACCTATTTTTCACTATTTATTTACCTATTTTTTCCTTTAATTTATTTACCTATTGTTTTATTTACCTTTTTCTTTGATTTATTTAGCTATTTATCTATATTTATACACCTATTTTTTCTCTAGATAATTTACCTATTTTCTCTATTTATTTCCCTATTTTTTCTCTATTTATTTACCTCTTTTGTTTTCTCTATTTTTTTACCTATTTTTTCTCTAGTTATTTACATCTTTTTTCTGTATTAATTTACCTACTTTGTTTTCTCTACTTCATTACCTATTTTTCTCTATTTATTTGCCTAGTTTTTGCTCTAAATTATTTACCTGTTTTTCTCTATTTATTTACCTATTCTCTGTATTTATTTACCTCCTTTGTATTCTCTACTTCATTACCTATTTTTCACTATTTCTTTATCTATTTTTTTCTCTAATTTATTTACAATTTTTTCTCTGTTTATTTACCTATTTTTTCCTCTAATTTATTTATCTATTTTTTTCTCTAATTTATTTACCTATTTTTCTCTATTTATTTACCTCCTTTGTTTTCTCTATTTATTTACCTTTTTTCCCTCTATTTATTTACCTATTTTCTTTAATTACCTATTTTTCTCTGTTTATTTATCTATTTTTTCCTCTAATTTATTTACCTATTTTTTATTTACCTTTTTTCCTTTGGTTTATTTACCTATTTTTCTCTATTTATACACCTATTTTTTCTCTACCTAATTTATCTATTTTTCTGTATTTATTTACCTATTTTTCTCTATTTATTTACCTCTTTTGTTTTCTCTATTTATTTACCTATTTTTCTCTAGATGATTTACCTACTTTTTCTCTATTTATTTACCTATTTTTCTCTATTTATTTTCCAATTTTTCTCTATTCATTTACTTTTTTCTATTTTTTTACCTCTTTTTTCTCTAATTTATACACCTATATTTTCTCTATTTATTTACCTATTTTTCTCTATTTATTTACCTATTGTTTCTCTAGACATTTACCTATATTTTCTCTCATTTATTTTCCTATTTTTCTCTGTTTATTTACCTATTTCTCCTTTAATTTATTTACCTATTTTTTTATTTACCTTTTTTTCTTTGATTTATGTAGCTATTTATCTATATTTATACACCTATTTTTTCTCTCGATTATTTACCTATTTTTTCTCTAATTTATTTACCTTTTTTTCCTCTAACTTAATTACATATTTTTTTTATTTACCTTTTTTTCTTTGATTTAATTAGCTATTTATCTCTATTTATACACCTATTTTTTCTCCAGATAATTTACCTATTTTTTCTCTATTTATTTTCCTATTTTTTCTCTATTTGTTTACCTGTTTTGTTTTCTCTACTTATTTACCTATATTTCTCTCATCTATTTTCCTATTTTTTCTCTGTTTATTTACCTATTTTTTCTTCTAATTTATATACCTATTTTTTTATTTACCTTTTTCCCTTTGGTTTATTTACCTATTTTTTTATTTACCATTTTTTCTTTGATTTATTTAGCTATTTTTCTCTATTTATACACCTATTTTTTCTCTATTTATACACCTATTTTTTCTCTAGCTAATTTACCTATTTTTTCTCTAGCTAATTTACCTATTTTTCTCTATTTATTTACCTCTTTTGTTTTCTCTATTTATTTACGTATTTTTCCTCTAGTTATTTACCTATTTTTTTCTCTCATTTATTTACCTATTTTTGTTCCGTTTAGTTACCTATTTTTTCCTCTAATTTATTTACCTATTTTTTTATTTACCTTTTTTTCCTTGATTTATTTAGCTATTTTTCTGTATTCATACACTTTTTTTCTCTAGTTTATTTACCTATTTTTTATCTATTTATGTGCCTATTTTTCTCTACTTATTTACCTCTTTTTCTCTATTTATTTACCTCCTTTGTTATCTCTACTTCATTAACTATTTTTCTCTGTTTATTTACCTATTTTTTCCTCTAATTTATTTATCTATTTTTTCCTCTAATTTATTTCCCTATTTTTTTATTTACCTTTTTTTCCTTGATTTATTTAGCTATTTTTCTGTATTTATACACTTTTTTTCTCTAGTTTATTTACCTATTTTTTATCTATTTATTTACCTATTTTTCTCTACTTATTTACCTATTTTTTATCTATTATTTACCTATTTTTCTCTACTTATTTACCTCTTTTTTCTCTATTTATTTACCTATTTTTTCTCTATTTATTTACCTCCTTTGTTTTCTCTATTTATTTACCATTTTTTCCATCTATTTATTTACCTATTTTTTTTAATTAGCTATTTTTCTCTATTTATACACCTATTTTTTCTCTAGTTTATTTACCTCTTTTTTCTGTATTTATTTACCTCTTTTGTTTTCTCTACTTATTTACCTATTTTTCTCTGTTTATTTACATATTTTTCCCTATTTTATTTACCTATTTTTTCTCTATTTATTTACCTATTTTTCTCTATTTAGTTACCTCTTTTTTCCTCTGTTTATTTACCAATTTTTTCTCTAGTTATTTACCCATTTTTCTTTCTCAGTAATTTACCTATTTTTTCCTCTAATTTCTTTACCTATTTTTTATTTACCTTTTTTCCCTTGATTTATTTAGCAATTTTTCCCTATTTTATTTACCTATTTTTCTCTATTTATTTACCTATTTTTCTCTATTTAGTTACCTCTTCTTATCCTCTATTTATTTACCAATTTTTTCTCTAGTTATTTACCCATTTTTCTTTCTCATTTATTTACCTATTTTTTCCTCAAATTTCTTTACCTATTTTTTTTATTTACCTTTTTTTCTTTGATTTATTAAGCTATTTATCTCTAAGTATACATCGATTTTTTCTCCAGATAATTTACCTATTTTTTCTCTAGTTATTTACCTCTTTTTTCTGTATTTATTTACCTACTTTGTTTTCTGTAGTTCATTACCTATTTTTCTCTATTTATTTGCCTATTTTCTTCTGTAAATTATTTACCTATTTTTGTCTATTTATTTACCTACTTTCTGTATTTATTTACCTCCTTTGTATTCTCTACTTCATTGCCTATTTTTCACTATTTCTTTATCTATTTTTCTCTCTAATTTATTTACAAATTTTTTCTCTGTTTATTTACCTATTTTTTCCTCTAATTTATTTATCTATTTTTTTCTCTAATTTATTTACCTATTTTTCTCTATTTATTTACCTCCTTTGTTTTCTCTATTTATTTACCTTTTTTCCCCTCTATTTATTTACCTATTTTTTTTAATTAGCTTTTTTTTCTCTATTTATACATCTATTTTTTCTCTACCTAATTTACCTATTTTTCTGTATTTATTTACCTATTTTTTCTCTATTTATTTACCTCTTTTGTTTTCTCTATTTATTTACCTATTTTTCTCTACTTATTTACCTATTTTTTATCTATTTATGTGCCTATTTTTCTCTACTTATTTACCTCTTTTTTCTCTATTTATTTACCTCCTTTGTTTTCTCTACTTCATTAACTATTTTTCTCTGTTTATTTACCTATTTTTTCCTCTAATTTATATACCAAATTTTTTATTTACCTTTTTCCTTTGTTTATTTACCTATTTTTCTCTAGATAATTTACCTATTTTTCTCTATTTATTTATCTATTTTTTCTCTATTTATTTTCCAATTTTTTCTCTATTCATTTACTTTTTTCTATTTATTTACCTCTTCCTTTCTCTATTTTATACACCTATATTTTCTCTATTTATTTACCTATTTTTCTCTATTTATTTACCTATTGTTTCTCTAGTCATTTACCTATATTTTCTCTCATTTATTTTCCTATTTTTCTCTGTTTATTTACCTATTTTCTCCTTTAATTTATTTACCTATTTTTTTATTTACCTTTTCTTCTTTGATTTATGTAGCTATTTATCTATATTTATACACCTATTTTTTCTCTAGATAATTCACCTATTTTTTCTCTAATTTATTTACCTATTTTTTTGTCTAGTTTATTTACCTATTTTTTTATTTACCTTTTTTCTTTGATTTAATTAGCTATTTATCTCTATTTATACACCTATTTTTTCTCTAGATAATTACCTATTTTTCTCTATTTATTTATCTATTTTTTTCTCTATTTATTTTCCAATTTTTTCTCTATTCATTTACTTTTTTCTATTTATTTACCTCTTCCTTTCTCTATTTTATACACCTATATTTTCTCTATTTATTTACCTATTTTTCTCTATTTATTTACCTATTGTTTCTCTAGTCATTTACCTATATTTTCTCTCATTTATTTTCCTATTTTTCTCTGTTTATTTACCTATTTCTCCTTTAATTTATTTACCTATTTTTTTATTTACCTTTTCTTCTTTGATTTATGTAGCTATTTATCTATATTTATACACCTATTTTTTCTCTAGATAATTCACCTATTTTTTCTCTAATTTATTTACCTATTTTTTTGTCTAGTTTATTTACCTATTTTTTTATTTACCTTTTTTTCTTTGATTTAATTAGCTATTTATCTCTATTTATACACCTATTTTTTTCTCTAGATAATTTACCTATTTTTCTCTATTTATTTTCCTATTTTTCTCTATTTATTTACCTCTTTTGTTTTCTCTACTTATTTACCTATTTTTCTCTGTTTATTTACCTATTTTTCCTATTTTATTTACCTATTTTTTCTCTATTTATTTACCTATTTTTCTCTATTTAGTTACCAATTTTTTCTCTAGTTATTTACGCATTTTTCTTTCTCATTTATTTACCTATATTTTCCTCTAATTTCATTACATATTTTTTTATTTACCTTTTTTCTTTGATTTATTTAGCTATTTATCTCTATTTATACACCTATTTTTTCTCTAGATAATTTACCTATATTTCTCTATTTATTTTCCTATTTTATCTCTATTTATTTACCTCTTTTGTTTTTTCTACTTATTTACCTATTTTTCTCTGTTTATTTACCTATTTTTCCCTATTTTATTTACCTATTTTTTATTTACCTTTTTTCCCTTGATTTATTTAGCAATTTTTCCCTATTTTATTTACCTATTTTTTCACTATTTATTTACCTATTTTTCTCTATTTAGTTACCTCTTTTTTCCTCTGTTTATTTACCAATTTTTTCTCTAGTTATTTACCCATTTTTCTTTCTCAGTTATTTACCTATTTTTTCCTCTAATTTTCTTTACCTATTTTTTATTTACCTTTTTTCCCTTGATTTATTTAGCAATTTTTCCCTATTTTATTTACCTATTTTTTCTCTATTTATTTACCTATTTTTCTCTATTTAGTTACCTCTTCTTATCCTCTATTTATTTACCAATTTTTTCTTCTAGTTATTTACCCATTTTTCTTTCTCAGTTATTTACCTATTTTTTCCTCATTTTTTCTCTATTTATTTTCCTATTTTTTCTCTATTTGTTTACCTGTTTTGTTTTCTCTACTTATTTACCTATATTTCTCTCATCTATTTTCCTATTTTTTCTCTGTTTATTTACCTATTTTTTCTTCTAATTTATATACCTATTTTTTTATTTACCTTTTTCCCTTTGGTTTATTTACCTATTTTTTATTTACCATTTTTTCTTTGATTTATTTAGCTATTTTTCTCTATTTATACACCTATTTTTTCTCTATTTATACACCTATTTTTTCTCTAGCTAATTTACCTATTTTTTCTC
>NW_027485578.1:0-34277 GCF_050908995.1 Andrena cerasifolii
AAGCTTAAAAAAATTAGAAAAATTTTAAAAATTAAAAAATTTAAAAATTAAAAAAAAATTTGAAAAATTTTAAAACAATTTTAAAAAATTAAAAAATTTTGTTTAAAAAATTAAAAAAAAATTTTAAAAAAATTTTAAAGAAATTTTTAAAAAATTTTAAAAATTAAAAAAATTAAAAAATTAAAATAAAAGAAAAAAAAATTAAAAACACATTCTTTGAAATAAAAAATTATAATTTAAAAAAAAATTTTAAAAAATTTAAAAATTAAAAAAAAAATTTAAAACTTAAAAAAATTAAAAAAATTAAAAAATATAAATAATTTAAAAAAAAATTTAAAAATTAAAAAAATTAAAAAAATTAAAAAATATAGAAAAAAAATTTAAAAATAAATAATTTTTTTTAATTTTGTTAAAAAATTGAAACAAATTTAAAAAAAAAATTTTAATTTTGTTAAAAAATTGAAACAAATTTAAAAAATTTTTTTTTTTAAATTTTAAAAAATTTAAATATAACTAAAGCAAAGAAAATTTTTAAAAAATTAAAAAAAAATTTTTTAAATTTTAAAAAAAAATTTTAAAAAAATTTAAAAAATTTAAAAAATTAAAAAAATTAAAAGAAAAGAAAGAATTAAAAAAAAATTAAAAACATTTTTTTAAATAAAAAAATTATAATTTAAAAAAAAATTTAAAAAATTTAAAAATTTAAAAAAAAATTTAAAAAATTAAAAAATTTTGTTTAAAAAATTAAAAAAAAATAAAAAAAATTTTAAAAATTAAAAAAAAATTTAAAAATTATAAAAAAAATTTTAAAAAATAAAAAAAAATATAAAAAAAATTTAAAAATTTGAAAAAATTAAAAAAAGTTAAAAAACATTTTTGAAATAAAAAATAATACTTTTAAAAAAATTAAAAAAAAAATTAGAAACATTTTCAGAAATTAAAAAAAAATTAAAAAAAAATTTAAAAATTAAAAAAAAATTTAAAAATTAAAAAAATTAAAAAAAATTAAAAAAATTAAAAAAATTAAAAAAATTAAAAAAATTAAAAAATATAAATAATTTAAAAAAAAATTAAAAATTAAAAAAATTAAAAAATTAAAATAAAAGAAAAAAAATTAAAAAACATTTTTTGAAATAAAAAAATTATAATTTTAAAAAAAATTAAAAAATTAAAAAAATTAAAAAATTAAAATAAAAGAAAAAAAATTTAAAAAAAATTAAAAAAAAATAAAAAAACATTTTTGAAATAAAAAAATAATACTTTTAAAAAAAAATTTAAAAAATTTAGAAAAATTTTCAAAAATTAAAAAAAAATAAAAAAAATTTTAAAAAAATTTAAAAAATTAAAAAAAATTATAAGAAAATTTAAAAAAAAATTTAAAAATTAAAAAAATTAAAAAATTAAAATAAAAGAAAAAAAATTTTAAAAAAATTAAAAAACATTTTTTGAAATAAAAAATTATAATTTTAAAAAAAATTTAAAAAATTTTAAAACAATTTTAAAAAAAATAAAAAATTTTGTTTAAAAAATTAAAAAAAAAAGTTTTAAGAAAATTTTAAAAATTAAAAAAAAATTTAAAAAAAAGAAAAATAAAAATTAAAAAAAAAATTTTAAAAATTAAAAAACTTTTTTGAAATGAAAAAATAATACTTTTAAATAAATTAAAAAAAAAATTAGAAAAATTTCCAAAGATCAAGAAAAAATTAAAAAAAAATTTAAAAATTAAAAAAAAAATTTTAAAATTTAAAAAAAAATTTAAAAATTAAAAAAAATTTAAAACTTTAAAAAATTAAAAAAAATTAAAAATTAAAAAATATAAATAATTTTAAAAAAAAATTAAAAATTAAAAAATTAAAAAAATTAAAAAATATAGAAAAAAAATTTAAAAATAAATAATTTTTTTAATTTTGTTAAAAAATTGAAACAAATTAAAAAAAATTTTTTTTTTAAATTTTAAAAAATTTAAATATAACTAAAGCAAAGAAAATTTTTAAAAAATTAAAAAAAAATTTTAAAAATTTAAAAAAAAAATTTTAATAAAATTTAAAAAATTTAAAAAATTAAAAAAATTAAAAGAAAGGAAAGAATTAAAAAAAATTAAAAACATTTTTTGAAATAAAAAAATTATAATTAAAAAAAAAAATTTTTTAATTTTAAAAAAATTAAAAAATTTTGTTTAAAAAATTAAAAAAAATTTAAAATAAAAATTTAAAATTTTTTTTTAAAAAATTTAAAAAAAATTTTAAAAAAAATTTTAAAAAAATTTTAAAAAAATTTTAAAAAATTAAAAAAAAATATAAGAAAATTTTTAAAAAAATTTAAAAATTTCAAAAAATTAAAAAAAAAATTTTTAAAAATTTAAAAAATTAAAAAAATTAAAAAATTAAAATAAAAGAAAAAAAATTTAAAAAAAATTAAAAAACATTTTTTGAAATAAAAAATTATAATTTAAAAAAAAAATTAAAAAAAATTTAAAAATTTAAAAAAAAAATTAAAAAAATTAAAAAAATTTGTTTAAAAAATTAAAAAAAAATAAAAAAAATTTTAAAAATTAAAAAAAAATATAAGAAAATTTTTAAAAAATTTAAAAATTTGAAAAAATTAAAAAAAGTAAAAAAAAGTAAAAAAAAATTTTAAAAATTAAAAAAAATTATAAGAAAATTTAAAAAAAAATTTAAAAATTAAAAAAATTAAAAAATTAAAATAAAAGAAAAAAATTTTAAAAAAATTAAAAAACATTTTTTGAAATAAAAAATTATAATTTTAAAAAAAAATTTAAAAATTTTAAAACAATTTTAAAAAAATTAAAAAATTTTGTTTAAAAAATTAAAAAAAAAAGTTTTAAGAAGATTTTAAAAATTAAAAAAAAATTTTAAAAGAAGAAAAATAAAAATTAAAAAAAAATTTTTAAAAATTAAAAAGCTTTTTTGAAATAAAAAAATAATACTTTTAAATAAATTAAAAAAAAAATTAGAAAAATTTTCAAAGGTTAAAAAAAAAATAAAAAAAATTTAAAAATAAAAAAAAAATATTTAAAATTTAAAAAAAAAATTTAAAAATTAAAAAAAAAATTTAAAACTTAAAAAAATTAAAAAAATTAAAAAAATTAAACAATATAAATAATTTAAAAAAAATTTAAAAATTAAAAAATTAAAAAAATTAAAAAATATAGAAAAAAATTTAAAAATAAATAATTTTTTTTTAATTTTGTTAAAAAATAGAAACAAATTTAAAAAAAAATTTTAATTTTGGTAAAAAATTGAAACAAATTTAAAAAAAAAATTTTTTTTTTAAATTTTAAAAAATTTAAATATAACTAAAGCAAAGAAAATTTTTAAAAAATTAAAAAAAAAATTTAAAATTTTAAAAAAAAATTTTAAAAATTTAAAAAATTAAAAAAATTAAAAGAAAAGAAAGAATTAAAAAAAATAAAAAACATTTTTTTAAATAAAAAAATTATAATTTAAAAAATTTTTAAAAAATTTTAAAAATTTAAAAAAAAAATTTAAAAAATTAAAAAAATTTGTTTAAAAAATTAAAAAAAAAGTTTTAAAAAAATTTTCAAAAATTAAAAAAAAAATAAAAAAAATTTTTAAAAAATTTTAAAAATTAAAAAAAATTATAAGAAAATTTAAAAAAATTGAAAAAATTGAAAAAATTAAAAAAATTAAAAAATTAAAATAAAAGAAAAAAAATTAAAAAACATTCTTTGAAATAAAAAATTATAATTTAAAAAAAAATTTAAAAAAATTTAAAAATTTAAAAAAAAAAATTTAAAAAAATTAAAAAATTTTGTTTAAAAAATTAAAAAAAAAGTTTTAAGAAAATTTTAAAAATTAAAAAAAAATTTAAACAAAAGAAAAATAAAAATTAAAAAAAAATTTTTAAAAATTAAAAAACTTTTTTGAAATAAAAAAATAATACTTTTAAATAAATTAAAAAAAAATTAGAAAAATTTCCAAAGATTAAAAAAAAAATAAAAAAAAAATTTAAAAATTAAAAAAAAAATTTTAAAATTTAAAAAAAAATTTTAAAAATTAAAAAAAAATTTAAAGCTTAAAAAAATTAGAAAAATTTTAAAAATTAAAAAATTTAAAAATTAAAAAAAAAATTTAAAAAATTTTAAAACAATTTTAAAAAAATTAAAAAATTTTGTTTAAAAAATTAAAAAAAAATTTTAAAAAAATTTTAAAGAAATTTTTAAAAAATTTTAAAAATTAAAAAAATTAAAAAATTAAAATAAAAGAAAAAAAAATTAAAAACACATTCTTTGAAATAAAAAATTATAATTTAAAAAAAAATTTTTAAAAATTTAAAAATTAAAAAAAAAATTTAAAACTTAAAAAAATTAAAAAAATTAAAAAATATAAATAATTTAAAAAAAAATTTAAAAATTAAAAAAATTAAAAAAATTAAAAAATATAGAAACAAAATTTAAAAATAAATAATTTTTTTTTAATTTTGTTAAAAAATTGAAACAAATTTAAAAAAAAATTTTAATTTTGTTAAAAAATTGAAACAAATTTAAAAAAAAATTTTTTTTTTAATTTTAAAAAATTTAAATATAACTAAAGCAAAGAAAATTTTTAAAAAATTAAAAAAAAATTTTTAAAATTTTAAAAAAAAATTTTAAAAAAATTTAAAAAATTTAAAAAATTAAAAAAATTAAAAGAAAAGAAAGAATTAAAAAAAATTAAAAACATTTTTTTAAATAAAAAAATTATAATTTAAAAAAAAATTTTAAAAAATTTAAAAATTTGAAAAAAAATTTTTAAAAAATTAAAAAATTTTGTTTAAAAAATTAAAAAAAAAATAAAAAAAATTTTAAAAATTAAAAAAAAATTTAAAAATTATAAAAAAAATTTAAAAAAATAAAAAAAAATATAAAAAAAATTTAAAAATTTGAAAAAATTAAAAAAAGTTAAAAAACATTTTTGAAATAAAAAATAATACTTTTAAAAAAATTAAAAAAAAAATTAGAAACATTTTCAGAAATTAAAAAAAAATTAAAAAAAATTTAAAAATTAAAAAAAAATTTAAAAATTAAAAAAATTAAAAAAAATTAAAAAAATTAAAAAAATTAAAAAAATTAAAAAAATTAAAAAAATTAAAAAAATTAAAAAATATAAATAATTTAAAAAAAAATTAAAAATTAAAAAAATTAAAAAAGTAAAATAAAAGAAAAAAAATTAAAAAACATTTTTTGAAATAAAAAAATTATAATTTTAAAAAAAATTAAAAAATTAAAAAAATTAAAAAATTATAATAAAAGAAAAAAAATTTAAAAAAATTAAAAAACATTTTTTGAAATAAAAAATTATAATTTTAAAAAAAATTTAAAAAATTTTAAAACAATTTTAAAAAAAATAAAAAATTTAGTTTAAAAAATTAAAAAAAAAAGTTTTAAGAAAATTTTAAAAATTAAAAAAAAATTTTAAAAAAAGAAAAATAAAAATTAAAAAAAAAATTTTAAAAATTAAAAAACTTTTTTGAAATGAAAAAATAATACTTTTAAATAAATTAAAAAAAAAATTAGAAAAATTTCCAAAGATCAAAAAAAAATTAAAAAAAAATTTAAAAATTAAAAAAAAAAATTTAAAATTTAAAAAAAAATTTAAAAATTAAAAAAAATTTAAAACTTTAAAAAATTAAAAAAAATTAAAAATTAAAAAATATAAATAATTTTAAAAAAAAATTAAAAATTAAAAAATTAAAAAAATTAAAAAATATAGAAAATAAATTTAAAAATAAATAATTTTTTTTAATTTTGTTAAAAGATTGAAACAAATTAAAAAAAATTTTTTTTTTAAATTTTAAAAAATTTAAATATAACTAAAGCAAAGAAAATTTTTAAAAAATTAAAAAAAAATTTTAAAAATTTTAAAAAAAAATTTTAATAAAATTTAAAAAATTTAAAAAATTAAAAAAATTAAAAGAAAGGAAAGAATTAAAAAAAATTAAAAACATTTTTTGAAATAAAAAAATTATAATTAAAAAAAAAAATTTTTAAATTTTAAAAAAATTAAAAAATTTTGTTTAAAAAATTAAAAAAAATTTAAAATAAAAATTTAAAATTTTTTTTTAAAAAATTTAAAAAAAATTTAAAAAAAAATTTTAAAAAAATTTTAAAAAAATTTTAAAAAATTAAAAAAAAATATAAGAAAATTTTTAAAAAAAATTAAAAATTTCAAAAAATTAAAAAAAAAATTTTTTAAAAATTTAAAAAATTAAAAAAATTAAAAAATTAAAATAAAAGAAAAAAAATTTAAAAAAAATTAAAAAACATTTTTTGAAATAAAAAATTATAATTTAAAAAAAAAATTAAAAAAAATTTAAAAATTTAAAAAAAAAATTAAAAAAATTAAAAAAATTTGTTTAAAAAATTAAAAAAAAAATAAAAAAAATTTTAAAAATTAAAAAAAAATATAAGAAAATTTTTTAAAAATTTAAAAATTTGAAAAAATTAAAAAAAGTAAAAAAAAGTAAAAAAAAATTTTAAAAATTAAAAAAAATTATAAGAAAATTTAAAAAAAATTTAAAAATTAAAAAAATTAAAAAATTAAAATAAAAGAAAAAAATTTTTAAAAAAATTTAAAAACATTTTTTGAAATAAAAAATTATAATTTTAAAAAAAAATTTAAAAATTTTAAAACAATTTTAAAAAAATTAAAAAATTTTGTTTAAAAAATTAAAAAAAAAAGTTTTAAGAAGATTTTAAAAATTAAAAAAAAATTTTAAAAGAAGAAAAATAAAAATTAAAAAAAAATTTTTAAAAATTAAAAAGCTTTTTTGAAATAAAAAAATAATACTTTTAAATAAATTAAAAAAAAAATTAGAAAAATTTTCAAAGGTTAAAAAAAAATAAAAAAAAATTTAAAAATAAAAAAAAAATTTAAAAATTTAAAAAAAAAATTTAAAAATTAAAAAAAAAATTTAAAACTTAAAAAAATTAAAAAAATTTTAAAAATTAAAAAATATAAATAATTTAAAAAAAAATTAAAAAATTAAAAAATTAAAAAATTAAAAAAATTAAAAAATATAGAAAAAAATTTAAAAATAAATAATTTTTTTTTAATTTTGTTAAAAAATTGAAACAAATTTAAAAAAAAAATTTTTAATTTTGGTAAAAAATTGAAACAAATTTAAAAAAAAAATTTTTAATTTTGTTAAAAAATTGAAACAAATTTAAAAAATTTTTTTTTTTTAAATTTTAAAAAATTTAAATATAACTAAAGCAAAGAAAATTTTTAAAAAATTAAAAAAAAAATTTAAAATTTAAAAAAAAATTTTTAAAAAAATTTAAAAAATTTAAAAAATTAAAAAAATTAAAAGAAAAGAAAGAATTAAAAAAATTAAAAACATTTTTTTAAATAAAAAAATTATAATTTAAAAAATTTTTTAAAAAATTTTAAAAATTTAAAAAAAAAATTTAAAAAATTAAAAAAATTTGTTTAAAAAATTAAAAAAAAAGTTTTAAGAAAATTTTAAAAATTAAAAAAAAATTAAAAAACATTTTTGAAATAAAAAAATAATACTTTTAAAAAAAATTTTAAAAATTTTAAAACAATTTTAAAAAAATTAAAAAATTTTGTTTAAAAAATTAAAAAAAAAGTTTTAAGAAAATTTTAAAAATTAAAAAAAAATTAAAAAACATTTTTGAAATAAAAAAATAATACTTTTAAAAAAAATTAAAAAAATTTTAAAACAATTTTAAAAAAATTAAAAAATTTTGTTTAAAAAATTAAAAAAAAAGTTTTAAGAAAATTTAAAAAATTAAAAAAAATTTAAAAAAAAGAAAAATAAAAATTAAAAAAAAATAAAAAAAATAAAAAACATTTTTGAAATAAAAGAATAATACTTTTAAAAAATTTTAAAAAAATTTGAAAATTTCAAAAATTAAAAATATAAATAATTTAAAAAAAAATAAATAAATTTTTCTTTAAAAATTAAAAATAAATAAAATGGATTAAAATAAAAGGAAAATAAAAATTAAAAAATTTTTTTTTGAAAATTTAAAAAACATTTTTTGAAATAAAAAATAATAATTTGAAGAAAATTAAAAAAAAAATAAATAAAAATTTAAAAAAAATAATAAAGGAAAGAAAAATTTTAAAAATTTTTTAAAAAATTTAAAAAATTTAAAAAAATTAAAAAATATATTGTTGCGTTCGGAACGAAAAATTTTTCTTTTTAAGACGGGGTATGCATCAACAACGCCTAGCGTTATGGGAAATCCCTCGTTGATCATACTCCCGCCTAGTTAGTTAATAATAAATTAGTAAAATCAGAACCCCTTCTTCGAAGCATCGTCGCCTCGATATATTGCCGTCCCGTGATAAGGATAAGGCGGTGCTGACGCAGCGGCGTTCTCACCAGAAAGTCGCGCTCCGAAAGACCCAGTGGCTCTCTTGCTGTACCGAATTCGCTCTGTGTAAGCGGCAGTGTGGTTCAACAATGCCTTGCAGCATTGTGGGAGAGCCCTCGTTGAGCGCACCTCTGACCGTCGCGCTAAACATTGTAACATAATCAGTAACGGCTACATCAGGAATGCGCACACTGGGTTCCTTCTTGGAAGATTGACGGAATTGTATACTTTACAACCGGTCACCGATGCAGGGAACGACGCCTTCCCACGGTTTTGTCGCACGTTTCGTGGATTGTTAATTAGTTAGGAATTGTTCTTTTAGACCCCTATCACAATTTCTGATAGTCAACCGACTGTGGGATTCCCCTAGTCAGAAATTGTGTATATAAATTTATGTATGATGAGGAAAAGGCCTTCAGCTGTGTGAAATTGTACTGTGTTGATGTCATGGTTTATAGTGCGTACATATGTTCCGCAAATACAGTTAATATAATTTTCTCGATCATATATTTGAATCAAGAGAGTATGACGGATGGATGTGAGCAAACACACATACACCCCGCCTCGCTAAGTAGAGGGGCCCATGCATGGTCAAGCGATAAGATGCAGCGTAAGCTTTTTCGACGCGGACCCACCCTGGCCGCTGCCGAGAGCGTGAAGCTGCGGCACTCTGTGACGATAAATCGTGAGGTGCGTGTCATTGGGTCCGCGAAGTCTTATAGAGCTAGAGTTCTCCGGTCTACTGTGTAACCGCGTGAAAGACTCAACTTTGCGAAACAATTCAAATCCTAAACTTTTCAAAACTAATTATTCGCTTAACTTACTCAGTTAATAATTTAATTTACATTATGTCCGTTTCAATTTATAATTCAAATCAAGTGTGTGTGTGTGTGTGTTTTGCGTCTAATCCTTCTTTCTGATTCAGGTTTATCAGCGATCCAGAAAGTTTTCCAAAACTCAAAAAGCAAATTTAAAAGCAGATTTACATTTATATTATTGCGACTGTCTGGTGAGTTCCCTTTCTTATCTTTTTCTTTACCACTTATTTGGCACTGTTAAAATTTAATGCATCTAACTAATAATTTCTGACAGTCAAACGACTGTGGGATTTCCCTAGTCAGAAATTATAATCAATTATATTAGTACCTGAACTTTATACAATTATTGATCGATCATTTCCATAATTTATGTTATGTTCTTTTGATTTCATCCGTTATTCAACATTAAAACTTTATTTATACTCAAACTCTACTAGTGAATTACCTATCTGATTCCATTGAAAAGACCCGTATGGGACTGGAGCAACGGCGATCCCAAAATCTACCCCCTTCTCCTTCTGAGAAGGTACCTAAATAATTATTAACTAAAAGAATCGACTGTTACGACTGCGGCGAGCTTCCTTGCTTTTTCTAAATCATAAACTCAATCCAGCAATACTTGATAGTCTAACGACTGTGGGATACCCCTAATCGATATTGCGTCTAAAAATCGTGCCGCTCGAACACTAAAGGCCGCGGCACGTAACAATAGGAAATAAAATTAAAAAAAATAAAACAAATTTTAAAAAATTTTGTTAAAAAATTAAAACCAATTTTTAAAAAAAAAAATTTTAAAAAATTAAAAAAAAATTTTAAATTAAAAAAAAATAAAAAAATTTCAAGAAAATTAAAAAAAAAAATTTTAAAATTTTTTAAAACTTTAAAAAAACATTTAAAAAATTTTAAACAATTAAAAAAAATTTAAACAAATATTAAAATTTTTTTTAAAAAATTTAAAAAAATAATAATTTAAAACAAAAATAAATATAAAAAAAAATTAAAAAATGAAAAATATTAAAAAATAAAAAAATTATAAGAAAATTAAAAAAAAATTTTTAAAGTTTCAAAAAAGTAAAAAGAAATAAAAATAAATAAAATTTTTTTTAAATTAAAAAAAAATTAAAATTTTTTTTTTAAATTTTAAAAATTTTTAAAAATTAAAAAATAAAGAAAAAAATTTGAAAAAAATATTTTTTTTTAAAAATTAAAAAAATTAAAATAAAAGGAGAATAAAAATTAAAAAAAAATTTTAAAAAAATTTAAAAAAAATTTTAAAAAATTTAAAAATGAAAAGTATTAAAAAATAAAAAAAATTAGAAGAAAATTTAAAAAAAAATTTTAAAATTTTAAAAATTAATAAATTAAAATAAAAGAGAAATAAAAATAATTTTTTTTTTAAAAAATTAAAAATATTTTTGAAATAAAAATATAATACCTTTAAAAAAATTTAAAGAAATTTAGAAAAATTTCAAAAAATAACAAAATATAAATAATTTAAAAGAAATTAAAGAAATAAATAAAAATTTTAAAAAAGAAATAAAGCAAAGAAAACTTTTAAAAAAATTTAAAAAATTTTTTAAAAAAATTAAAAAAAAATTATAAGAAAATTAAAAAAAATATTTAAAAAAAAATTTAAGAAATTAAAAAAATTAAAATAAAAGGAAAATAAAAATTAAAACAAAAATTTTTTTAATTTAAAAAACATTTTTTGAAATAAAAAAATAAAAATTTAAAAAAAATAAAAAAAATAAATAAAAATTTAAAAAAAAAATAAAGTAAAGAAAAATTTAAAAAAAATTTAAAAAATTTAAAAAAAAACTTTTAAAAAAATTTTAGCAATTAAAAAAAATTAATAATTTTAAAAAAAATTTAAAATAAAAAAAATTATAAGAAAATTTAAAAAAAATTTAAAAATTTAAAAAATTTAAAAAAAAAATTTAAAAAAATTTAAAAAAAAATTAAAAAAAAATTTAAAATAATTTTTGAAAAATTTAAAAAAAATTTAAAAATAAAAATTTATAAGTAAATTAAAAAAAAATTTAATTTTTTAAAAAATTAAAAAAATTAAAATAAAAGGAAAATAAAAATTAAAAGAAATTTAAAAAAATTTAAAAACATTTTTGAAATAAAAGAATACTTTTTAAAAAAAATTTTAAAAATTTAGAAAAATTTAAAAAAATTTAAAAAAATAAACAAAATTATAAGAAAATTAAAAAAAATTAAAAAAAATTTTAAAGATTTAAAAAAAATTTAAACAAAAATTAAATTTGTTTTTAAAAAATTAAAAAAAAAAATAATTTAAAACAAAAATAAATAAAAAAAAATTTTAAAATTAAAAAAATTAAAAAATAAAAAAGATTATAAGAAAATTTAAAAAAAAAATTTAAAAATTTAAAAAATTTTAAAAATTAAAAAGTTAAAATAAAAGAGAAATAAAAATTAAAAAATCTTAAAAAAATTAAAAATATTTTTGAAATAAAAAAATAATACCTTTAAAAAAATTTTAAAAAATTTAGAAAAATTTCAAAAAATAACAAAATATAAATAATTTTTAAAAAATTAAAAAAATAAATAAAATTTTAAAAAAAAAATAAAGCAAAGAAAAATTTAAAAAAAATTTAAAATTTTGAAAAACTTTTAAAAAAATTTAAAAAATTTAAAATATTTTCAAAAATTTTAAAAAAACTTTTGAAAAAATTTTAGTAATTAAAAAAACTAATAATTTAAAAAAAAAATTAAAAATAAAAAAAATTATAAGTAAATTAAAAAAAATTTTAAAAAATTTAAAAAAAAAATTAAAAAATTTAAAATAATTTTTAAAAATTTTTTTAAAAAATTTTAAAAATTTAAAATAACTTTTAAAAATTTTAAAAAAAATTTAAAAATAAAAATTTATAAGTAAATTAAAAAAAATTTAAATTTTTTAAAAAATTTAAAAAAATTAAAATGAAAGGAAAATAAAAATTAAAAGAAATTTAAAAAAATTAAGAAACATTTTTGAAAAAAAAAGAATAATACTTTTACAATTTTTTTTTAAAAATTTAGAAAAATTTCAAAAAATTTTAAAAAATTAACAAAATTTAAAAAAATAAACAAAATTATAAGAAAATTTAAAAAAAAAATTTAGAAAAAAATTTAACATTTCAAAAAACAAAAAATATAAATAATTTTAAAAAAATTAAAAAAAAAATAAAAATTTTTAAAAAAAATAAAGCAAAGAAAAATTTTAAAAATTTAAAAAAAAACTTTTTAAAAAATTTTAAACAATTAAAAAAAATTTAAACAAAAATTAAATTTTTTTTTTAAAATTTAAAAAAAAATAATAATTTAAACAAAAATATATAAAAAAAAAATTTTAAAAATGAAAAAAATTGAAAAATAAATAAAATTATAAGAAAATTTTAAAAAAAATTTAAAAATTTGAAAAAATTAAAAAAAAATTAAAAAACATTTTTGAAATAAAAAAATAATACTTTTAAAAAAATTAAAAAAAAATTTAGAAAAATTTTCAAAAATTAAAAAAAAATAAAAAAAAATTTTAAAGAAATTTTAATATGTCACGTCCCAGGTGAGGTCTTTAGGAACGACGACTATGGGGAAGGAAAAAGACAGGCGCGAATCTAAAATCCAGCACTCTGAGATTTTTGGGGGAAGACCAGGCGCGAATATTAAATCCGTCACACTGAGGGTTTGGAAGGAACTTAGGCGCGAATATTGAATCCGTCACACTGAGGGTTTGAAAGGAACTTAGGCGCGAATATTGAATCCCTCACACTGAGGGTTTGGAAGGAACTTAGGCGCGAATATTGAATCCGTCACACTGAGGGTTTGAAAGGAATTCAGGCGCGAATCTGTATCCAGCACACTGAGGGTTTGGAAGGAGAGGAACGTCAGGCGCGAATCTCGAATCCAGCACACTGAGGGTTTGAAAGGAATTCAGGCGCGAATCTATAATCCAGCACACTGAGGGTTTGGAAGGAGAGGAACGTCAGGCGCGAATCTTGAATCCAGCACACTGAGGGTTTTGAAGGAGAGGAACGTCAGGCGCGAATCTTGAATCCAGCACACTGAGGATTTTGAAGGAGAGGAACGTCAGGCGCGAATCTTGAATCCAGCACACTGAGGATTTTGAAGGAATTCAGGCGCGAATCTATAATCCAGCACACTAATCGTTTTACAGGAAGGAACGCCAGGCGCGAATCTATAATCCAGCACACTTGTCGACCAGGGAAGTTTAAAGGCTAGAGCGTATTTGGGGAACACCCGTTAGCACTTTGTTTTGGTTTACGTAATATCAGATTTACCGTTGCATAGGCACAAAAGTTTCCTCGTAATATTTCTTGAGAAATTCGTCTATACGTGCAGCTATGCAAGGGAATGTTAGTAAACACTGTCACTGTTCTCTAGTTCGCGATCCGCGATCAGCTGTTTCGCCGACTCGTTGGTTTGTATCTTAGTACGTTCGTAACTAATGGTTGAACACAAATAACTTGAAGCAAGATTTTAAACAAAGCGATTTATTAACTTCGTTAATCGGTTATTATAATCGTGCGAGGGGGCTTTTAGCATTGGCACAATATTTGTAATATGGTTATAACATTTAATATATATATATATATGGACATGAGATACAATATAAGTCGTTTAATAATGATCGTTAATAATAATAATATGATAAGATTGCGATAAGCAGTTATAAACAAAATAATAGAATAGTAAGATTGCGATAAGCAGTTATAAATGAAATAATAGAATTGTAAGATTGCGATAAGCAGTTATAAACGAAATAATTGAATAGTAAGATTGCGATAAGCAGTTATAAACGAAATAATTGAATAGTATGGTATGATGGTGATATGCACAATAATATTAAGTAATATAAATGGCTTACGGTGATCGTCGGACACTGAGTTTAATATTAACACTTTAAAGATATACTTTTCAAGTAAGCCTTCTACCGAAGAGGTTTCTGTCGAAGAAAGAGGACTCGGCCTGTCAGGATCTCATATTTATGTACTTTCACAGGAGTATTGTGGGGTACGCGCGGTAAAGACCTTGACACATTTCGGTTTAAGACGCAGTAGGACTTCCGGGGTTTTTACAAACGGTACGTCTATTAATAGACGTATTTATGTCACGTACGCCAAATATACGTCGCAATTAGGTTTCTGAGGTTTTTATGACTGCGAAAAGAGATACTCAACTCATCGAATGGATTTCGGGTGTTTTGCGGGAAAGGGGTTATTAGAGTGGCTTGGACTTCATGAGTCGTAAAGAGGGGGTTGAGACTTGGTCTCGATTTAAGAGGGATTTGTAATGAGGGACTTGTTTGAATTTGTTTTTGGAGGGAATGACTCGTGCCTTGTAAGACGAATAGGCGAAGAGGGTTTTGAAACGATCATCTCGTGATGGGGACCGCTAAGGTACATCAGCGAGGTGGAGGTTTGTATTGATCATCCTGTGTTGTTGACCGCTAAGGTGCAACATCAAGGTGATCGGTGATTGAGGAGACGGGGTAGGAGTTGAGTTTGATAGACTTTAGTGGAGTGATTTTGAGGTTTACTAGTGGAATTGGGAATAGGAAACGCGCGAAAAATCGTGGGACGTTACAGAGAAATAAAAATTAAAAAATTTAAAAAAAATTAAAAATATTTTTGAAATAAAAAAATAAAACCTTTAAAAAAAATTTAAAAGATTTAGAAAAATTTCAAAAAATAACAAAATATAAATAATTTTTAAAAAATTAAAAAAATAAATAAAAATTTAAAAAAAAATAAAGCAAAGAAAAATTAAAAAAAATTTTTAAATTTTAAAAAACTTTTAAAAAAAAATTTAAAAAATTAAAAAACATTTTTGAAATAAAAGAATACTACTTTTAAAAAAAATTAAAAAAATATAAAAAATTATAAGAAAATTAAAAAAAAAATTTAAAAAATTTAAAAAATATAAAAAAAAAATTTAAAATTTCAAAAAATAAAAAATATAAATAATTTAAAAAAATAAAAAATATAAAAATAAATAAAATTTTTTTTTTAATTAAAAAAAATTAAAAAATTTTTTTTTAAATTTTAAAAATTGAAAAAAAATTTTTTTTAAATTTTAAAAATTGAAAAAAATTAAAAAATAAAGAAAAAAATTAAAAAAAAACAAAAAAAAAATTTTTTAAATTTAGAAAAATTAAAAAAAAAAATTAAAAATTAAAAAAAAATTTAAGAAAATTAAAAAAAATTTAAGAATATTAAAAAAAAAATTTTTTAAATTTTAAAAATTAAAAAAATTCAAAAATTGCAAAAATTAAAAATATAAATAATTTAAAAAAAAATAAAAGAAATAAAAATAAATAAAATTTTTTTAAAAATTAAAAAATAATAATAATTTAAAACAAAAATAAATAAAAAAAAAATTTTAAAAATGAAAAAAATCAAAAAATAAAAAAGATTATAAGAAAATTTAAAAATAATTTTTAAAAATTTTAAAAATTAAAAAATTAAAATAAAAGAGAAATAAAAATTAAAAAATTTAAAAAAAAATTAAAAATATTTTTGAAATAAAAAATAATACCTTTAAAAAATTTTTAAAAAATTTAGAAAAATTTCAAAAAATAACAAAATATAAATAATTTAAAAAAAATAAAAAAAAATAAAAATAAATAAATTTTTTTTTTAAATTAAAAAAAAATTAAAATTTTTTTTTTTAAAAATTTAAAAAATTTTTAAAAATTAAAAAAAAATTAAAAAACATTTTTGAAATAAAAAAATAATACTTTTAAAAAAAATTTAAAAAAAATTAGAAAAATTTTCAAAAATTAAAAAAAAAATAAAAAAAAAATTTAAAAATAAAAAAAAATAATTTTAAAATTAAAAAAAAATTTAAAAATTAAAAAAAAATTAAAAATTAAAAAAAAAAATTTAAAATTAAAAAAATTTTAAAAATTTAAAAAATTAAAAAATATAAATAATTTTAAAAAAAACAAAAAAAAAATTTAAACTTAAAAAAAAATTAAAAAAATATTTTAAAAAAAATTGAAAAAATTGAAAAAATTAAAAAAATTAAAAAATTAAAATAAAAGAAAAAAAAATTAAAAAACATTTTTTGAAATAAAAAAATTATAATTTTAAAAAAAATTAAAAAAATTTTAGAAAAATTTTCAAAAATTAAAAAAAAAATAAAAAAAAATTTAAATTAAAAAAAAAATTTAAAAATTAAAAAAAAAATTTTAAAATTAAAAAAAAATATAAGAAAATTTTTAAAAAATTTAAACATTTGAAAAAATTAAAAAAAGTTAAAAAACATTTTTGAAATAAAAAAATAATACTTTTAAATAAATTTAAAAAAAAATAGAAAAATTTTCAAAAATTGAAAAAAAAATTTTAAAAATTTTTAAAAATTAAAAAAAATTATAAGAAAATTTAAAAAAAAATTTAAAAAATTGAAAAAGTTAAAAAAATTAAAAAAAATTTAAAAAATTAAAAAATATAAATAATTTAAAAAAAAAATTTAAAAATTAAAAAAATTAAAATATTAAAAAATATAGAAAAAATTTTTTTTAAAAAATTTTAAAAAATTTAAATGTAACGTCCCACGATTTTTCGCGCGTTTCCTATTCCCAATTCCACTAGTAAACCTCAAAATCACTCCACTAAAGTCTATCAAACTCAACTCCTACCCCATCTCCTCAATCACCGATCACCTTGATGTTGCACCTTAGCGGTCAACAACACAGGATGATCAATACAAACCTCCACCTCGCTGATGTACCTTAGCGGTCCCCATCACGAGATGATCGTTTCAAAACCCTCTTCGCCTATTCGTCTTACAAGGCACGAATCATTCCCTCCAAAAACAAATTCAAACAAGTCCCTCATTACAAATCCCTCTTAAATCGAGACCAAGTCTCAACCCCCTCTTTACGACTCATGAAGTCCAAGCCACTCTAATAACCCCTTTCCCGTAAAACACCCGAAATCCATTCGATGAGTTGAGTATCTCTTTTCGCAGTCATAAAAACCCCAGAAACCTAATTGCGACGTATATTTGGCGTACGTGACATAAATACGTCTATTAATAGACGTACCGTTTGTAAAAACCCCGGAAGTCCTACTGCGTCTTAAACCGAAATGTGTCAAGGTCTTTACCGCGCGTACCCCACAATACTCCTGTGAAAGTACATAAATATGAGGTCCTGACAGGCCGAGTTCTCTTTCTTCGACAGAAACCTCTTCGGTAGAAGGCTTTCTTGAAAAGTATATCTTAAAAGTGTTAATATTAAACTCAGTGTTCGACGATCACCGTAAGCCATTTATATTACTTAATATTATTGTGCATATCACCACCATACCATACTATTCTATTATTTTGTTTATAACTGCTTATCGCAATCTTACTATTCTATTATTTTGTTTATAACTGCTTATCGCAATCTTACTATTCTATTATTTTGTTTATAACTGCTTATCGCAATCTTATCATATTATTATTATTAACGATCATTATTAAACGACTTATATTGTATCTCATGTCCATATATATATATTAAATGTTATAACCATATTACAAATATTGTGCCAATGCTAAAAGCCCCCTCGCACGATTATAATAACCGATTAACGAAGTTAATAAATCGCTTTGTTTAAAATCTTGCTTCAAGTTATTTGTGTTCAACCATTAGTTACGAACGTACTAAGATACAAACCAACGAGTCGGCGAAACAGCTGATCGCGGATCGCGAACTAGAGAACAGTGACAGTGTTTACTAACATTCCCTTGCATAGCTGCATGTATAGACGAATTTCTCAAGAAATATTACGAGGAAACTTTTTGTGCCTATGCAACGGTAAATCTGATATTACGTAAACCAAAACAAAGTGCTAACGGGTGTTCCCCAAATACGCTCTAGCCTTTAAACTTCCCTGGTCGACTAGTGTGCTGGATTATAGATTCGCGCCTGAATTCCTTCAAAATCCTCAGTGTGCTGGATTCAAGATTCGCGCCTGACGTTCCTCTCCTTCAAAACCCTCAGTGTGCTGAATTCAAGATTCGCGCCTGACGTTCCTCTCCTTCCAAACCCTCAGTGTGCTGGATTATAGATTCGCGCCTGAATTCCTTTCAAACCCTCAGTGTGCTGGATTATAGATTCGCGCCTGAATTCCTTTCAAACCCTCAGTGTGACGGATTCAATATTCGCGCCTAAGTTCCTTCCAAACCCTCAGTGTGACGGATTCAATATTCGCGCCTAAGTTCCTTCCAAACCCTCAGTGTGACGGATTTAATATTCGCGCCTGGTCTTCCCCCAAAAATCTCAGAGTGCTGGATTTTAGATTCGCGCCTGTCTTTCTCCTTTCCTAATGTCATCGTTCCCAAAAGTCCTCACCCGGGACGTGACATATTTTTGGTGACAGCGGTGGGATCCGTCAACTGTTAATAGGAATAAATTCCCTAACATACGGTACCCACAATTGCCTATTTAGCATGTATACAGAATACGTTAGTCCGTGGAAACCAGCCTACAGGAGCCGCCAATTACAAAATTTGACGGCATCTATACAGTGGATGGTCTGTTTTTCCGGGACCATAGTAGCAAATAACGAAGACGACGAAATTTGCTTAAATTGCTCCCAACTAGATCCAACAAATACGGTGATAACGTATCAAATTCATTTCTTACATACGCCTTATACATTCCCTAATTGCCCTCGGTGCAATACAGTTTTATTACAAACGCGTGCCGCAACCAATTGTGTCGTGTGCACACGGTGGTACTTTCTTTCAAACCAAGTCTGAATCACTTAGGAAACATTTACCTACGAGATCTAAACAAACTGCCTGACGAGACATAATACATTGATACCTAACATGCGCGATTCGCGTCAACGTCAAAACGTTATATTACCGAAGCCGCAGGCTGCAGGGCGTTTTGTCAGATTCAAACGCATTAATCTGTGTTACGGGGGGCGTAGCAACGACCACGGAAGGCGTAAAATTTTGCCTAAATTGTTTTAATTCAAACACGGTGGAAGTGGATGAGATATATCAAGTGCACTACCACCAACCTAACGATATATTCCCTGAATGCTCCCGTTGCAAAAACCGTTCAAGTTACGTACCGTGTGTACAGAGCATTACCGTCAAATAAGTAAAAATCATAACAGATTCGATATTAACTACCCGGGTAGAGAGCACGGTAGGCTTTGAATAACAGCTACCGTACGCCCAAATTAAGAAAACCCAAAACTTTTTCGGGAGAAATCAAACATGTCCGTGTACGGGGAAACCGACGATTCTTGCGTGGTGGACCAAGACGCAGGCCCTTCCACTAAAGCTGTAGACACCGCAACCGCCGAATTAATGGAACGGGTGCAATTATTGCGGGAAAAACAAGCTGAAATTGAGAGCTTGTACGCGAGTTATGTTATAAACCCGAAAACCAACACGCGTTCGGGCGTGGCCGCCGGTTCAGATGGCCCCGCGTTGGAAGGTCTTTCCGGTCAAATTCAAGCCATCCGCGAAATTATGGAAAAACTTCTTGCACCCCCGCCAACGGCAAACAATTTTACTACTCCAGGTTCCTCCCGTTTCGATAGAAAACCGGTGCCAAATTATAATAACGTTCCTGAGGCAATGAATCGTAACTATATTCCGAACCAGGATCCAACACCCCAGATCACGTTAAAAGACGCCATAGAAACGGTCCCTAACTTTAACGGACATAATATACCAGTGGTGCAATTCGCGAGAGCCTGCAATAGGGCTAAAGCTCTGGTTCCCCCGCAGGCTGAACCCCAGCTGGCGAGGTTGTTACGCAATAAACTGCAGGACCACGCCTGTTTGGCCGTTGAGGATAGGGTTTTTGACTCTGTAAATGATTTAATTAAACAACTAAAACGTACATTCTCCCCCGCGAAAACGTCAGATCACTATCGAGGAGAATTAGCAAATATTATCAAAGGAACAAATGAACACGTACTAGAGTACATCTCGCGCGTTAAGGATCTCCGATTCGCTATTTTGGAAGAGGATAGGGATTATTATCGCGACTTTGCACGGAATCATCCCGAGGACCTAGACCGTTTGACGTTGGATTCATTTGTGGATGGACTTCCCCCCCATATACGAACAAGATTACAACAACATGATTTCGACACGCTCGATGAAGCTTTCGAGCTAGCTGTACTCGTAGACAAGAAAATTGATCGAGACCGCCAGAGATTTTCCGAACAAAAGACTCCAAAAATCATATGTCAAGTTTGTAATAAGACGGGACACGACGCATTGTCCTGCAGGAATAATCAAAAAATAGCCTCCCAATCGACAGAGCGATATTCCCAAAACCGCATTGCGGGATACGATAATCAGGCGCCAAACCCTTTGGTCCCTTACTGGGACAAAAACCGACCTCCTCCTTCAAGGCCTACGGAATTACGTATTTGCGCATATTGTAAAAAGCCCGGACATTTAATCTCTGAATGTAGGAAACGCTTATTTAATCGCAATGAGAGAAGCCCTGGAACCTTCCAGGAACGGGATTCGGGAAACACTCTGCCCCTACGGTCAACAGCGGACGCGTACCGTGGAACGGGCCAAGCAGGAGCGCGTCCAATGACAATACGAGCGGAATCGGGAATACCAGAACAAGAATCGCTACCGCATGGTTAAATGCCGTCGACGAAGCCCCGTCCGTAATTATTCAGTCCCCGGATTTTGAAGTAGCACCAGAGTTAATGATTGATACTGGGTCCGAAGTGAATTTGTTGAAAATTCACACAATAAAACAACCACAAAACATAGATATCAATAAACAGGTGCAATTAAGAGGCATCGCTAAAGACCTCGTCTTCACCCTTGGGACAGTAAACATAACTCTATTGGGCAACGATGTCACATTCCACGTAGTCGAAAACGACTTCCCAATCAAACCACAAGGAATATTAGGCACCGAATTCTTTATAAACAAAATGCTTCAATACATTACTCGAAGAAACAGTTGGACTTCGAAGGAAACTCCATCCCGTTCGTAAATAAGGATCAACTCGTGCTACCCGCTAGATCGAAAACAGTTTGCTTCGTAAACATATCAAATTCAGACGTAAAGGAAGGATATTTGCCTAGATTAGATTTAGGCACTGGTATTCATGCAGGTAATGCCCTCGTCCGTAATAAGGACGGCAAAGCGTACCTACAAATTATAAATTCTAATGAAATGGACACGACGATCACTGTACCTACTGTTGAATTGGAAGAATTTGGAAATTGTAATTCCAGAACCCAAACAAAGACGACCGAAAGAGACTAAGACGTCTAAACGCGTCAATCCTATTCCAACCCTAACAAAATTCAAGCCCCTCTTTCCCCAGGATCCGTCGATCCATCATTCAGAGGTACCCGCGAAGGTACACTCGCTCTCATCCCCAGGGCATTATGCCGAAACACCCTTCCCCTAGAATTCCAGGAGTCTCTTACTATGGCGTCGGGTGAGGAAATATCGATAATTTCTGAACAAACCGCAACAAGAATGGAACGAGTGCTCAAACTATTTCAACGGAACACATGAATCCGGAGGAAAAACTTCATGTCCAAAGAATTTTATATAAATACCATGACCTCTTCCATCTACCAGATGAGAAGTTAGGCCACACAAACGCTATCCAGCATGGGATCCAGACAATGGACCCAGTGCCAGTAAATACTAAACAATATCGCTTCCCTCCTGTACATAAGAAGGAAATAGACAAGCAAATAAAGAATTTACTAACTAACGACATTATAAAACCGTCATTATCACCCTATAATTCACCTATTTGGATCGTCTCTAAAAAACCAGGACCCAATGGGGAACTCTTGTGGAGAATGGTAATTGACTTCAGGGATTTAAACGGAAAAACCGTTCCTGACGCATACCCACTTCCAAACATTAACGAAATACTAGACCAATTAGGAGGAGCAAAATACTTTTCCGTATTCGACCTAGCTTCCGGATTTCACCAAATCCTATGAAACCGGAAGATGCGCCTAAAACGGCCTTTTCTACACCTCATGGACATTATGAGTTTGTTAGAATGCCATTTGGACTTTGTAATGCACCAGCTACTTTCCAACGTTTAATGGATCACACGCTCACGGGACTCCAAGGCACAGAAATGTTCGTATATCTGGACGATATTGTCCTTTACGCGAGTTCCCTTACAGAACATTTAATAAAATTTAAAAAACTTGCTCAACGCCTAAGAGAGGCGAATCTTAAACTTCAGCCTTCGAAATGTAAATTTCTACACAAAGAAGTCGCATATTTTGGGTCACATAATTACAGAACAAGGAGTAAAACCTGATCAGGAAAAATTGAAGCCGTCCGAAACTACCCGGCACCAAATACACCTAAAGGAATCAAACAATTCCTTGGTTTAACCGGATATTATAGGAAATTTATCCCAGACTTTTCTAAAATAGCTCGTCCGTTAACCCAACTATTGAAGAAAGACACAATATTTGAGTGGGGACCGTCCCAGAAAACGGCTTTTGACCACTTAAGACTAGCATTGCAGAAAGAACCTATCCTGCAATACCCGAATTTTGACCTGGAATTTCACGTCACTACAGATGCTTCTGACTACGCTATAGGAGGGATATTGAGTCAGACTATAGATGGAAAAGAGTTACCGATCGCTTACGCCTCTCGCCTCCTAAATAAAGCAGAAATAAATTACGCAACCATAGAGAAGGAACTTTTAGCCATCGTATATTGCGTTAGGCACTTCCGACCTTATCTATACGGAAGGAAATTTATTTTATTTACCGACCATCAACCACTAATCTGGTTACATAGAGTAAAAGACCCAACGTCACGCCTCGTTAGGTGGCGTTTAAAATTAGCTGAGTATGAATACGAAATTCGATACCAACCGGGGAAAAGCAACAAACTTGCCGACGCTCTATCTCGTAATCCCCCTACAGTGGAGGCATGCCCAATACGGCCACGAGAAGAAGCCGACGAAGACTGGGTGGACTGGCCCACACCAGATACCAAAAAACCTCGGACTACTAAAGAAACTAAAACCCCACCTACACGAGGTCCTGGAAGACCTCGGGGTTCCCGACCATCCACCTCTGCTTCAGAACCCACAAGTAAACCCCATCTAAGGACGAAACCTACGCGGATGCAGCCTCACCGGAAGGTACGAAAAGGTCCAACATCTGCAGTAGAATCCACAAAAAAAAATTTATCAGAACCAATGAGTAGCGTCGAAGAAGAGAATCAGGAAAATGAAGGGGAACAAATAACCACCCCTTACGAACATATTTCGCCTCCGCAGTCCCCAGTTCCCCAGATACAATCGGATCCCGATTCCGAAGTGGAATCAAACGTATCAGACGAGTCAACATCCGACTCGGATTTATCAATAATTGAGCAAGACGATTCCCATGATGCAGAATACGAAGCTGACCCAGACCGAGAAATCAGAATAGTACCGTCCATCAGTCGCGACCCATTGTCCCTACGTAAAGAAACGCTCGTCTTCCTTTTGAGTGCCGATGGGAAACCTTGCGACGAAGGAGCTAAACAGTTACAAGAAGCAGGAGAACTGACAATAGCAAACGAACTCACTCTGGGCAGGGCTCATGTGTCATATAAAAAGGGACAAATTCTCGTAGGGTTAGTTATCAAGGAAACACAAAATATTCCCCTAACCACGACAAATTGGAGAACAGCCCTTTCTTCTCTTAGGGATGTAGTACGTGAGTTAACTATATATTCATTCAGTATTGCCAGAACGACAAACATTGATCAGCTAAGTTGGCAAGATATTATTATGGACATTCTCGAAACCGTCGACGAGGAAGACATCGAGGTCACAATATGCCTACAAATAGTTCAGATCCCCGAAGAATCAAAGAGACAAAGCATTATTACGGAAAATCACGCGTCTGCATTAGCTGGACATAAAGGAGTAACAAAAACCTATAACCGAATTAGACACCACTATTTCTGGAAAGGAATGAAGAAAGCCGTTGAAGATTATATTCGAAAATGCGAAGACTGTATGCGGAAGAAACTCGTTCGTGTTAAAACCAGGCAACCAATGATCCTTACAGACACGCCTGGACGCGCCTTTGATAAAATAGCCTTAGATATAGTAGGACCGTTACCCACCACGAGAGAAGGAAATACCTACATATTAACCATGCAAGATTTATTAACTAAATATTTCGTGTGTGAACCACTCAAACAATCGACGTCGGAAAAAATTGCAGATGCATTTATAAGAAAGTTTATCTGTCAATTCGGAGCTCCCAGAGCCATCCTCACTGACCAAGGAGCTAATTTTACTGGTAAACTCATGAAAACTATCGCGCAAAAATTTAAAATTGAACAATTTCGAACCACAGCTTTTCACCCACAGACTAACGGCTCTCTAGAGCGATCGCACCTTGTCCTAACAGAATATTTGAAAATGTTTATCGGTAGATACAGTGACTGGGACGAATGGACCGACATGGCCGCGTTCTCTTATAATACCAGCGTCCACGAGGGCACTGGATACACTCCACATGAATTAGTGTTCGGTAAAATAGCCCGGGTACCCAGTCGGAAAAGAATGCCCGAAGACTTTGAAAATGAAACTTATAGTCAATACCTCTCGAAATTAAACATAAGGATGCAAGAACTGCAAACCGCTGCAGCAGAAAAGTTAAATCAATCAAAACTCCGTTATAAAAAGTACTACGATAGACACATAAGCGAGAAGACCTTTAAACCGGGCGACTCGATTTTCGTATTAATAGAACCCCGAAAGGGAAAATTCGGAGATCAATACTCTGGCCCTCACACGATATTAGAGGTAATCCCCTCTCAGAATTTAAAAATATCATGGAAAGGGAAAACAAAAATTATACACGCGAATAAGGCGCGTCTTGGTCAAATACGCGAAAACCCCGGTTGACCCTAATCATAAATTATAGAGAAAAGAACATTAAATCACCTCGTTTCTTAGATCGCACCATGCCTCATAAAAGGGCCCATAAACCCAGTGGGCCTAGGACCCATGGGGGAGGCCTCAAAAGAAAGCTCTCCCACATACGGTGGCTGCGCCAGAGGGCCATGAAGGAGGAAGGGAGCGCCTCACATCTCCTCCCGAAGGTGACGTCGAACATCGTCATCAGGGAGGCAGAACCGGAGGTCATCACTATTGATGATTCCCCCATGAGGACGTCGATGGACCCAATACCCCCATTTCGCCCTTCAATACCCGAGGAGGTACTCTCCCATTCCCCTCCTATATATTACCCCCCTCCCGTTCAATTCCAACCCTCTCCTCAACCTTCCACCTCCCAAGTTCCCTCCGTCATCCCTCCACCCCCAGGTGTCGTGGAGATTTTGAATACGGGGTCAGCGACTAAGGTCCCAGACCACACAGAGCTGACGCCCGAATTTTTAAAATGGTTCGATGACCTCTATCAGAGTGGTTACGACCTCACGTTCATCCTGGACGACCCCTCCTACTCAACCCTCGAATATTCCTTTCCTCCATACTAATCCTTCCAAAATTCTTTTCCTTAATCCTATCCTTCCTTGTACATCCTTCCTTGTAAATATTCCTTATTTTCTATTTCTTCTATATACATATACAGGGTGTCCCACTAAGGAGTGGACAGCGCGATATCTCTTAAAGTATTGTCGATAAAAATATAAAAAAAATATGGAATTGCATGGTTCGAGGGGGCCCATTTATTAGCGCGAACGAATTTTGTTTCCGATTATTATTTTAAAAGATACGATGGTCAAGTTCGGTTTTTCAAATGAAACTATTTTTTTTGAAGACCTGAGTTGATAGTGCGTTCCAAGACAAATTTAATAAGCTTTAATGTATACACTTTATTTCCACTGGTTTTTAAGATATTGCGCTTGCAAAATTACTGATTTTCACTGGAAGAAAACCCTCTGGAATAGGAAGGACCGGGGTCGGTCTTACTGACGCTACGGGTGGCACTGCCTGTTGAAACTGATACCTACCTGCCAAAGGTCTACGACAGGGTTCGCAGGCCCAAAAGCTGGACAATTCTTTTCCGTCAGAAATGCTACTTAGGTAGGTACATCTGCGGTATCGAGAAGCGCATCGTTACTTTTATTTCGCACTTGCTTCTACGCTCGGATGGCCGGTTCTTTTGGGAGGGATGCAAGTTGGATTGGTTAGGTTAGGAGGAGTGAAAGTTGCTAGACTAAATTTCAATCATAGGGAGCAGATTGTGTCAAAAGAAAAGAATTGTCCAGCCTTTGGGCCTGCCATTTCTGGCGTAGACCTTTGGCAGGTAAGTATCCATTTCAACAGGCAGTGCCACCCGTGGTGCCAGTAAGACCGCCCCCGGTTTTTGCCATTCCAGAGGGGTTTCTTGCAGTGAAAATCAGTAAATTTGCAAGCGCAATATCTTAAAAACCAGTGGAAATAAAGTGTATACATTAAAGCTTATTGAATTTGTCTTGGAACGCACTATCAACTCAGGTCTTCAAAAAAAATAGTTCCATTTGAGAAACCGAACTTGACCATCGTATCTTTTAAAATAATAATCGAAAACAAAATTCGTTCGCGCTAATAAATGGGCCCCCTCGAACCATGCAATTCCCTATTTTTTTTATATTTTTATCGACAATACTTTAACAGATATCGCGCTGTCCACTCCTTAGTGGGACACCCTGTATATATATACATATTATTTTTAAGTATAAGTAAATGTTTTTTTTTTCCTAATACAATCAATTCATTTATATTTTCTATTATTATTATTCTCATCTTTTATTTTACTTTTCTTTTACGCCAAATAGGCTATATATTTTATTTTATTATTTCCAAATCATTTTATTTTTATTTTTCCAAAACGGTACATTTTATTTTATTTTTCTTTTCCTCCGCATTTCAAGACACCCTAACCCTATGTTAAGAAATGTACACATTTCTTCATATAAGGGGGGAGGTGTAACGTCCCACGATTTTTCGCGCGTTTCCTATTCCCAATTCCACTAGTAAACCTCAAAATCACTCCACTAAAGTCTATCAAACTCAACTCCTACCCCATCTCCTCAATCACCGATCACCTTGATGTTGCACCTTAGCGGTCAACAACACAGGATGATCAATACAAACCTCCACCTCGCTGATGTACCTTAGCGGTCCCCATCACGAGATGATCGTTTCAAAACCCTCTTCGCCTATTCGTCTTACAAGGCACGAATCATTCCCTCCAAAAACAAATTCAAACAAGTCCCTCATTACAAATCCCTCTTAAATCGAGACCAAGTCTCAACCCCCTCTTTACGACTCATGAAGTCCAAGCCACTCTAATAACCCCTTTCCCGTAAAACACCCGAAATCCATTCGATGAGTTGAGTATCTCTTTTCGCAGTCATAAAAACCCCAGAAACCTAATTGCGACGTATATTTGGCGTACGTGACATAAATACGTCTATTAATAGACGTACCGTTTGTAAAAACCCCGGAAGTCCTACTGCGTCTTAAACCGAAATGTGTCAAGGTCTTTACCGCGCGTACCCCACAATACTCCTGTGAAAGTACATAAATATGAGGTCCTGACAGGCCGAGTTCTCTTTCTTCGACAGAAACCTCTTCGGTAGAAGGCTTTCTTGAAAAGTATATCTTAAAAGTGTTAATATTAAACTCAGTGTTCGACGATCACCGTAAGCCATTTATATTACTTAATATTATTGTGCATATCACCACCATACCATACTATTCTATTATTTTGTTTATAACTGCTTATCGCAATCTTACTATTCAATTATTTCGTTTATAACTGCTTATCGCAATCTTACTATTCTATTATTTTGTTTATAACTGCTTATCGCAATCTTATCATATTATTATTATTAACGATCATTATTAAACGACTTATATTGTATCTCATGTCCATATATATATATTAAATGTTATAACCATATTACAAATATTGTGCCAATGCTAAAAGCCCCCTCGCACGATTATAATAACCGATTAACGAAGTTAATAAATCGCTTTGTTTAAAATCTTGCTTCAAGTTGTTTGTGTTCAACCATTAGTTACGAACGTACTAAGATACAAACCAACGAGTCGGCGAAACAGCTGATCGCGGATCGCGAACTCGAGAACAGTGACAGTGTTTACTAACATTCCCTTGCATAGCTGCACGTATAGACGAATTTCTCAAGAAATATTACGAGGAAACTTTTGTGCCTATGCAACGGTAAATCTGATATTACGTAAACCAAAACAAAGTGCTAACGGGTGTTCCCCAAATACGCTCTAGCCTTTAAACTTCAAAATCCTCAGTGTGCTGGATTCAAGATTCGCGCCTGACGTTCCTCTCCTTCCAAACCCTCAGTGTGCTGGATTATAGATTCGCGCCTGAATTCCTTTCAAACCCTCAGTGTGACGGATTCAATATTCGCGCCTAAGTTCCTTCCAAACCCTCAGTGTGACGGATTCAATATTCGCGCCTAAGTTCCTTCCAAACCCTCAGTGTGACGGATTTAATATTCGCGCCTGGTCTTCCCCCAAAAATCTCAGAGTGCTGGATTTTAGATTCGCGCCTGTCTTTCTCCTTTCCTAATGTCATCGTTCCCAAAAGACCTCACCCGGGACGTGACATAAATATAACTAAAGCAAAGAAAATTTTTAAAAAATTAAAAAAAAATTGAAAAAATTTAAAAAAAAATTTTAAAAAAATTTTAAAAATATTTTAAATATTAAAAAGAATTTAAAAATTAAAAAAAAAATTAAAATTAAAAAAATTAAAAAAATTTAAAAAATTAAAAAATATAAATAATTTAAAAAAAATAAAAAAAATTTAAAAATTAAAAAAAAATTAAAATAAAAATTAAAAAATTTTTTTTTTTAAAAATTAAAAAAAATTAAAAAAAAATTAAAAAACATTCTTGAAATAAAAAATTATACTTTTAAAAAAATTAAAAAATATAGAAAAATTTTCAAAAATTAAAAAAAAAATAAAAAAAAATTTTAAAAATTAAAAAAAATTATAAGAAAATTTAAAAAAAATTTAAAATATTAAAAAAATTCAAAAAATTAAAATAAAAGAAAAAAATAAAAAACATTTTTTGAAATAAAAAAATTATAATTTAAAAAAAAATTAAAAAATTAAAAAAATTTGTTTAAAAAATTAAAAAAAAAAGTTTTAAGAAAATTTTCAAAAATTTAAAAATTAAAAAAAATTAAAATAAAAATTAAAAAATTTTTTTTTTAAAAATTAAAAAAAATTAAAAAAAAAATTTTTAAAAAATTTTAAAAATTAAAAAAAAATTATAAGAAAATTTTTAAAAAAAATTTGAAAATTTGAAAAAATTAAACAAAAATTAAAAAACATTTTTGAAATAAAAAAATAATACCTTTTAAAAAAATAAAAAAAAATTTAGAAAAATTTTCAAAAATTAAAAAAAAATAAAAAAAAATTTTAAAAAAATTTTAAAAATTAAAAAAAAATTATAAGAAAATTTAAAAAAAAATTGAAAAAATTGAAAAAATTAAAAAAATTAAAAAAATTAAAAAATTAAAATAAAAGGGAAAAAAATTAAAAAACATTTTTTGAAATAAAAAAATTATAATTTTAAAAAAATATGAAAAATTTAAAAACTTAAAAAAAAATTTAAAAAAATTAAAAAAATTTGTTTAAAAAATTAAAAAAAAAGTTTTAAGAAAATTTCAAAAATTAAAAAACATTTTTGAAATAAAAAAATAATACTTTTAAAAAAAATTAAAAAAATTTTAGAAAAATTTTCAAAAATTAAAAAAAAATAAAAAAAAATTTTAAAATTAAAAAAAAATTTAAAAATTAAAAAAAAATTTTAAAAACTAAAAAAAAATATAAGAAAATTTTTAAAAAATTTAAAAAAATTTTAAAAATTAAAAAAAATTATAAGAAAATTTAAAAATTTTAAAATATTAAAAAAATTAAAAAAATTAAAATAAAAGAAAAAATTTTTAAAAAAATTAAAAAACATTTTTGAAATAAAAAAATAATACTTTTAAATAAATTAAAAAAAAAATAGAAAAATTTTCAAAAATTAAAAAAAAAATTTTAAAAATTTTTAAAAATTAAAAAAATTATAAGAAAATTTAAAAAAAAGTTAAAAAAATTAAAAAATATAAATAATTTAAAAAAAAATTTAAAAATTAAAAAAATTAAAATATTAAAAAATATAGAAAAAAAATTTAAAAGTAAATAATTTTTTTTAATTTTGTTAAAAAATTGAAACAAATTTAAAAAAAAAAAATTTTTTTAAATTTTAAAAAATTTAAATATAACTAAAGCAAAGAAAATTTAAAAAAAATTAAAAAAAAATTGAAAAAATTTAAAAAAAAATTTTAAAAAAAATTTTAAAAATTGAAAAAATTAAAAAAATTAAAAGAAAAGAAAGAATTAAAAAAAATTAAAAAAATTATAATTTAAAAAAAAATTAAAAAAAATTTAAAAATTTAAAAAAAAAATTAAAAAAATTAAAAAAATTTGTTTAAAAAATTAAAAAAAAAAAATATTTTAAAAATTAAAAAAAAATATAAGAAAATTTTTAAAAAATTTAAAAATTTGAAAAAATTAAAAAAAGTAAAAAAAAGTAAAAAAAAATTTTAAAAATTAAAAAAAATTATAAGAAAATTTAAAAAAAAATTTAAAAATTAAAAAAATTAAAAAATTAAAATAAAAGAAAAAATTTTTAAAAAAATTAAAAAACATTTTTGGAATAAAAAAATTATAATTTTAAAAAAAATTAAAAAATTTAAAACAATTTTAAAAAAATTAAAAAATTTTGTTTAAAAAATTAAAAAAAAAAGTTTTAAGAAAATTTAAAAATTAAAAAAAAATTTAAAAAGAAGAAAAATAAAAATTAAAAAAAATTTTTTAAAAATTAAAAAGCTTTTTTGAAATAAAAAATAATACTTTTAAATAAATTAAAAAAAAAATTAGAAAAATTTTCAAAGGTTAAAAAAAAAATAAAAAAAAATTTAAAAATAAAAAAAAAATTTTAAAATTTAAAAAAAAATTTAAAATTAAAAAAAAAATTTAAAACTTAAAAAAAATTAAAAAATTTTAAAAATTAAAAAATATAAATAATTTAAAAAAAAATTTAAAAATTAAAAAATTAAAAAAATTAAAAAAATTAAAAAAATTAAAAATTAAAATAAAAGAAAAAAAAATTAAAAAACATTCTTTGAAATAAAAAATTATAATTTAAAAAAAAATTTAAAAAAATTTAAAAATTTAAAAAAAAAATTTAAAAAAATTAAAAAATTTTGTTTAAAAAATTAAAAAAAAAGTTTTAAGAAAATTTTAAAAATTAAAAAAAAATTTAAAAAAAAGAAAAATAAAAATTAAAAAAAAAATTTTAAAAATTAAAAAACTTTTTTGAAATAAAAAAATAATACTTTTAAATAAATTAAAAAAAATTAGAAAAATTTCCAAAGATTAAAAAAAAAATAAAAAAAAATTTAAAAATTAAAAAAAAATTTTTAAAATTTAAAAAAAAAATTTTAAAAATTAAAAAAAAATTTAAAGCTTAAAAAATTAGAAAAATTTTAAAAATTAAAAAATTTAAAAATTAAAAAAAAATTAAAAAATTTTAAAACAATTTTAAAAAAATTAAAAAGTTTTGTTTAAAAATTAAAAAAAAAGTTTTAAGAAATTTCAAAAATTAAAAAAAAATTTTAAAAAAATTTTAAAGAAATTTTTAAAAAATTTTAAAAATTAAAAAAATTAAAAAATTAAAATAAAAGAAAAAAAAATTAAAAAAACATTCTTTGAAATAAAAAATTATAATTTAAAAAAAAATTTTAAAAAATTTAAAAATTAAAAAAAAAATTTAAAACTTAAAAAAATTAAAAAATTTTAAAATTAAAAAATATAAATAATTTAAAAAAAAAATTTAAAAATTAAAAAAATTAAAAAAATTAAAAATATAGAAAAAAAATTTAAAAATAAATAATTTTTTTTTAATTTTGTTAAAAAATTGAAACAAATTTAAAAAAAAATTTAATTTTGTTAAAAAATTGAAACAAATTTAAAAAAAATTTTTTTTTTAAATTTTAAAAAATTTAAATATAACTAAAGCAAAGAAAATTTTTAAAAAATTAAAAAAAAAATTAAAAAAATTAAAAGAAAAGAAAGAATTAAAAAAAATTAAAAACATTTTTTTAAATAAAAAAATTATAATTTAAAAAAAAATTTTAAAAAATTAAAAATTTAAAAAAAAAATTTAAAAAATTAAAAAATTTTGTTTAAAAAATTAAAAAAAATAAAAAAATTTTAAAAATTAAAAAAAATTAAAAATTATAAAAAAATTAAAAAATAAAAAAATATAAAAAAATTTAAAAATTTGAAAAAATTAAAAAAAGTTAAAGAACATTTTTGAAATAAAAAATAATACTTTTAAAAAAATTAAAAAAAAAATTAGAAACATTTTCAGAAATTAAAAAAAAAATTAAAAAAAATTTAAAAATTAAAAAAATTAAAAAAATTGAAAAAATTAAAAAATTAAAAAAATTAAAAAATTAAAAAAATTAAAAAAATTAAAAAAATTAAAAAAATTAAAAAAATTAAAAAAATTAAAAAATATAAATAATTTAAAAAAAATTAAAAATTAAAAAATTAAAAATTAAAATAAAAGAAAAAAATTAAAAAACATTTTTTGGAAATAAAAAAAATTATAATTTTAAAAAAAATTAAAAAATTAAAAAAATTAAAAATTAAAATAAAAGAAAAAAAAATTTAAAAAAAATTAAAAAAAATAAAAAAAACATTTTTGAAATAAAAAAATACTTTTAAAAAAAAAATTAAAAAATTTAGAAAAATTTTCAAAAATTAAAAAAAAATAAAAAAAATTTTAAAAAATTTAAAAAATTAAAAAAATTATAAGAAATTTAAAAAAAAATTTAAAAATTAAAAAAATTAAAAAAAAATTAAAAATTAAAAAATTAAAAAAATTAAAAAATATAGAAAAAAATTTAAAAATAAATAATTTTTTTTAATTTTGTTAAAAAATTGAAACAAATTAAAAAAAAAATTTTTTTTAAATTTTAAAAAATTTAAATATAACTAAAGCAAAGAAAATTTTTAAAAAATTAAAAAAAAAATTTTAAATTTTAAAAAAAATTTTTAAAAAAATTTAAAAAATTTAAAAATTAAAAAAATTAAAAGAAAGGAAAGAATTAAAAAAAATTAAAAACATTTTTTGAAATAAAAAAATTATAATTAAAAAAAAAAAATTTTAAATTTTAAAAAAATTAAAAAATTTTGTTTAAAAAATTAAAAAAATTTAAAATAAAAATTAAAAATTTTTTTTAAAAAATTTAAAAAAAATTAAAAAAAAAATTTTAAAAAATTTTAAAAAAATTTTAAAAAAATTTTAAAAAATTTTAAAAAATTAAAAAAAAAATATAAGAAAATTTTTAAAAAATTTAAAAATTTCAAAAAATTAAAAAAAAAATTTTTTAAAAAATTTAAAAAATTAAAAAAAATTAAAAATTAAAATAAAAGAAAAAAATTTAAAAAAAATTAAAAAACATTTTTTTAAATAAAAAATTATAATTTAAAAAAAAAATTAAAAAAAATTTAAAAATTTAAAAAAAAAATTAAAAAAATTTGTTTAAAAAATAAAAAAAAAATAAAAAAAAATTTAAAAATTAAAAAAAATATAAGAAAATTTTTAAAAAATTAAAAAAAAAATTTAAAATTTTAAAAAAAAATTTAAAAATTTAAAAAATTAAAAAAATTAAAAGAAAAGAAAGAATTAAAAAAAATTAAAAACATTTTTTTAAATAAAAAAATTATAATTTAAAAAAATTTTTAAAAAATTTTAAAAATTTAAAAAAAAATTTAAAAAATTAAAAAAATTTGTTTAAAAAATTAAAAAAAAAGTTTTAAGAAAATTTTCAAAAATTAAAAAAAAATTTAAAAATTAAAAAAATTAAAATAAAAAATTTTAAAAATTTTTTTTTAAAAATTAAAAAAAATAAAAAAAATTTTTTAAAAATTTTAAAAATTAAAAAAAATTATAACGAAATTTTTAAAAAAATTTGAAAATTTGAAAAAATTAAAAAAAAAATTAAAAA
>NW_027485579.1:10000-12500 GCF_050908995.1 Andrena cerasifolii
GTCGGTCGGTCGGTCGGTCGGTCGGTCGGTCAGTCGGTCAGTCCGTTGGTCGGTCGGTCGGTCGGTCGGTCGGTCGGTCGGTCGGTCGGTCGGTCGGTCGGTCGGTCGGTCGTCGGTCGGTGGTCGGTCGGTCGGTCGGTCGGTCGGTCGGTCGGTCGGTCGGTCGGTCGGTCGGTCGGTCGGTCGGTCGGTCGGTCGGTCGGTCGGTCGGTCGGTCGTTCGGTCAGTCGGTCGGTCGGTCGGTCGGTCGGTCGGTCGGTCGGTCGGTCGGTCGTTCGGTCGGTCGGTCGGTCGGTCGGTCGGTCGGTCGGTCGGTCGGTCGGATGGTCGGTCGGTCGGTCAGACGGTCAGTCGGTCGGTTGGTCGGTCAGTCGGTCAGTCAGTCGGTAGGTCGGTCGTTCGGTCGGTCGGCCGGTCGGTTGGTCGGTCGGTCGGTCGGTCGGTCGGTCGGTCGGTCAGTTGGTCGGTCAGTCGGTCAGTCGGTCAGTCAGTCGTCGGTCGGTCGGTCGGTCGGTCGGTCGTTCGGTCGGTCGGATGGTCGGTCGGTCAGTCGGTCAGTCGGTCGGTCCGTCGGTCAGTCGGTCCGTCGGTCAGTCGGTCAGTCGGTCAGTTGGTCGATCTTTCGGTCAGTCGGTCAGTCAGTCCGTCCGTCGGTCGGTCGGTCGGTCGGTCGGTCGGTCGGTCGGTCGGTCAGTCGGTCAGTCGGTCAGTCAGACCGTCAGTCGGTCAGTCGGTCAGTCGGTCAGTCGGTGTCGGTCGGTCGATCGGTCAGTCGGTCGGTCCGTCGGGCAGTCGGTCCGTCGGTCAGTCGGTCAGTCGGTCAGTTGGTCGGTCTTTCGGTCAGTCGGTCAGTCAGTCCGTCCGTCGTCGGTCGGTCGGTCGTCGGTCGGTCGTCGGGCGGTCGGTCGATCGATCGGTCGGTCGGTCAGTCGGTCAGTCAGTCCGTCGGTCGGTCGGTCGGTCGGTCGGTCGGTCAGTCCTTCAGTCAGTCCGTCGGTCGGTCAGTCGGTCAGTCAGTCCGTCGGTCGATCGGTCAGTCGGTCCGTCGGTCAGTCGGTCAGTCGGTCAGTTGGTCGGTCTTTCGGTCAGTCGGTCAGTCAGTCCGTCCGTCGGTCTGTCGGTCGGTCAGTCGGTTGGTCGGTCGGTCGGTCGGTCGGTCGGTCGGTCGTCGGTCGGTCGGTCAGTCGGTCAGTCGGTCAGTCAGACCGTCAGTCGGTCAGTCGGTCAGTTGGTCGGTCAGTCGGTCAGTCAGTCGTCGGTCGGTCAGTCGGTCGGTCGTTCGGTCGGGCGGTCGGTCGGTCGGTTGGTCGGTCGGTCCGTCGGTCAGTCGGTCAGTCAGTCGGTCAGTCGGTCAGTCAGTCCGTCGGTCGTTCGGTCGGTTGGCCGTCGGTTGGTCGGTCGGTCGGTCGGTCGGTCGGTCGGTCGGTCGGTCAGTCGGTCAGTCAGACCATCAGTCGGTCAGTCGGTCAGTCGGTCAGTTGGTCGGTCAGTCGGTCAGTCGGTCAGTCAGTCCGTCGGTCGGTCGGTCGGTCGGTCGGTCGGTCGGTCGTTCGGTCGGTCGGTCAGTCGTTCAGTCGGTCAGTCAGTCCCGGTCGGTCGGTCGGTCGGTCGGTCGGTCGGTTCGGTCGGTCGGTCGGTCGGTCAGTCGGTCAGTCGGTCGGTCGGTAGGTCGGTCGGTCGTTCGGTCGGTCGTTCGGTCGGTCGGTCGGTCGGTCGGTCGTCGGTCGGTCGGTCGTCGGTCAGTCGGTCAGTCGTTCGGTCGGTCGGTCGGTCGGTCGTTCGGTCGGTCGTTCGGTCGGTCGGTCGGTCGGTCGGTCGGTCGGTCGGTCGGTCAGTCGGTCAGTCGGTCAGTCGGTCAGTTGTCGTTCGGTCGGACGGTCGGTCGGTCGGTCGGTCGGTCGGTCGGTCGGTCGGTCCGTCAGTCAGTCCGTCGGTCGGTCGGTCAGTCGGTCAGTCAGGCCGTCGGTCGGTCAGTCGGTCAGTCAGTCCGTCGGTCGGTCGGTCGGTCAGTCGGTCAGTCAGTCCGTCGGTCGGTCAGTCGGTCAGTCAGTCCGTCGGTCGGTCGGTCGTCGGTCGGTCGGTCGGTCGGTCGGTCGGTCGGTCGGTCGGTCGGTCGGTCGGTCGGTCGGTCGGTCGGTCGGTCGGTCGGTCCGTCAGTCAGTCCGTCGGTCGGTCGGTCAGTCGGTCAGTCAGGCCGTCGGTCGGTCAGTCGGTCAGTCAGTCCGTCGGTCGGTCGGTCGGTCAGTCGGTCAGTCAGTCCGTCGGTCGGTCAGTCGGTCAGTCAGTCCGTCGGTCGGTCGGTCGGTCGGTCGGTCGGTCGGTCGGTCGGTCGGTCGGTCGGTCGGTCGGTCGGTCGGTCGGTCGGTCGGTCGGTCGGTCGGTCGGTCGGTCGGTCGGTCAGTTAGTCCGTCGATCGGTCGGTCGGTCGGTCGGTCGGTCAGTTGGTCGTTCGGTCGGTCGGTCGGTCAGTCAGTCGGTCGGTCGGTCGGTCGGTCGGTCG